>NC_056742.1:116639010-116861510 GCF_019279795.1 Protopterus annectens | reverse complement strand
ACTCCCTATGCATCACTTCCTTATAAAGCTTAAATTTAAAGAAACGTCTGTAACATTTCCTAGTATGTACAAACACCAAATGAAGGCATTCACCCCAGTGATCCCTTCAATATAATGTATGCACAAGCACCAGAATGAAAGATTTCCCCAGAACAACCGTTCAGTAACATTTCCTGGTATGTACAAGCACCAAATGAAACATTTAGAAATGAACCCTTAATGTGCAGGTGGAAAACTGCTGCACATTACCTGTTGAGTAGACATTCGTTATATTCCTGACACAAGTATAATATATGACTGAGTCATTACCATCTATAAGGACAAAGACCAGAGTAATTCAGTCAAAGTAGTACAGCAGTTATATCTTACTGAGCAATGGATATAACATGGAACACAGTGAAAACAGTCAAAACGTGGAGAGAATATGGGACAACAGTGACGAATGTGGGGTTAAACCAAAGTACCCAAAGGAAACCCACGCAAACACAGGAAGGACATGCAGGTTCCACACAGAAGGTACCCCAGCTGAGACTCAAACTTAAAAATGTATTGAGAAGCAGCAACAAATGATGAGTGAGAAAGTAAAGTTAAAATGTGAAATATATAAGAAGTATGTGCAAAAAAAGATAAAAGTTATCAGACAGAAAAGGAACATGATGACAAGAAAGAAACTGAAACATTATAACAACAATGGGAGAGCAAGATATCAAGATCCACATTTACACCCCCTACAAAAATCAACTAAACATGCTTGTGGAGGCCTTCTTTAGAACCCAGGAAAAGATGCCTGCTGTCTGTATTCTTCCTATTTACAGAGCAGATCAAGCCTAAATTCAGTCCTGACTTTTTCTGAAGCATTGTCCATGTTCTACTCAGCAGCACCCATGATGCCAGCACAGGTCCTGAGGATATGCAGATTACAATACTGGCAGAGCTGTCAGCATCAAAACTGTGAGGTCCTGACCTCCGGCCCACAGTCTCTACCTTCAAAAACACTGACGTCAACCTGGCTGCTGGTGCTGACAGCTTAGAAGAGGTTATCAGCATCAGTAATGTTAAGCCTGCACTTATTTCTTTTGATTTGGGAGTTTTACAGCACCACATGCTAAGACTTTACAACAGCATATGTTTTATGGCAGCGAGTATCTGATTTTGCAGTAGTATGGTCCAACAGTGGGCCTTGGTAGTGTTTTAGCTTTGCCCCTGTTCATTGAGCAAAGAAGTTGAAAGCTGTGGCTGAGATGCTAAGCAGCAGGTCCTAAATGTTATGCAATTACCATAATGTTCAATCTACGTAAAAACACTGGTGCAGTGCAGTGTTCTCCGTTATCGTACAAAAGGGCAACCCAAGAGGTCCTACCAGTAGAAAAGATTAGGATAGCATTATTTTATTTTTGGTACACAAAAAAATAAAGAACCTTAAACCCATATTGGATTTGAGCAGCTAAATGAGTTTATCCCAAAACAAACTTTAGCGACAGCCATACTACAGACTGTCCTCCTTGGTTTGCTACAGGGAGATGAGATGTTCTGTGAGCTTTCAAGATGCCTACCTCCATTTAAACAATTGATAAAGGGCTAGAAGGTTACTATTCTTCTGGGAAGGAGCCAGACATTATCAATTCAGGACTCTGACATTTGGTCTCACTTCAGCCCACAGGGTGCTCACCAAATACATGTTTACATCTGCAGGGAATAACAGGCTATAAAGAGTAGAGATGCTGCTCTATCCTAGCAAATGATTCCTACCTGCTCTTGTGATGGTTATCTGCTTAGAAGTTTGTACTTAACCCATTTCAGACCTTGAAGGATCACAGCAAACACTGCAACATTCCAGTTGGTGCAATCTCAGTTACAGACTTCCACAGATTGAACACTAAACACTCTCTTATGCAGGGTTCATCTAGAAAGTCAGCTGGTCTTGGACAAGATTGTTCATTACAATACATGATCTCTCAAATCCTTCACCTGCATTATGCCATAACCCATATTTGAATAAGGACATTGGGATTGATGAAAGCAATGGTGTTCCTTTTGCAAGGTATTATAAGAGAGTTCTTCAATGAATAACGAGAGTTCAGTGATTTCAACTCATAGATATGATGATTATTTATGTGAAACCAGACATGGCATGCAGACCACATCTCAGTGGTAGTGGTGGCTGATACTCCAAACCTTATGCCAGACAATCCTTACCAAACTTCTACCCCTTTAGTGGCTGCCGCTGTGAACATCTGTACCATAAGAAGAGGTTGTATTGTCAAAGACAGACTATCCAAGGAGTATGATCATAGTTAGTGGCCAGTTGCATATTAGTGAACTGGAAATGAGCACAATCTTCTTTGCACTTCAGGAGTCTCTGACCCCAGGCTACATTAGTTATCCACACAGAAAACATTACAGTTATTTTGGTATATCAACAAGGAGGAGTGAAACAACTTATATTACCTCTCACAGATAGCAAGGAATGGTGTGAGAATGGGTATGTCAACAAGCATCTTTAGGAGTGCATACATCATTCCTGGAGAAGCCAGTGCTTTAGCCCATCTGTTTATTTCATGTGATAGCACTTTCTATATGATTCCAAACTGTGTCTAACTGAAAAATCCCAGAACACTTTACCCCAACCTTTTTGGGTAAATAAGAGTCTACATCCAAGTGTTTGTGTGTGTGTGTCTGTGTGTGTCTGTGTGTGTCTGTGTGTGTGTGTGTGTGTGTGTGTGTGTGTGTGTGTGTGTGTGTGTGTGTGTGTGTGTATGGGGGCGTAAGCTCCTCACTACAGGAAAATAAGAAAAAAGAAAAGAGCAAAGCACTTAACCAGCTAAAAAGATGCCTGCAATACTGTGGGCACTGCTAACAATCTACCTACCTAGCACATCCCTCAACCTCTAAGTGCAAGACATCTGGACAAAGCCAACAAAAGCATGGGGACAGAAATCCCAAAATCAGGAACAAGTTTTAAATGTTACTCTTATAAAGTGCAAAGCAGGTTTTGCATTACCATCTACTTACTGAAGGGTTTGAAGTCAGAAACTCATATATGTATCATTATTTACTGTTTTCGATCCACAATGATTTGTCAGAAAAAAACACATTGTATGAGGAATAGACCAAATGTCTGTACGTCACCTAGGCTCAAATCTTAATAACAATTAAAAAATATGTAGGAAAATCATACTAGCACAGATTTCAACCTCAAGAAGTTTGGACATAATGAAGGACAAAGGGCCAAAACTAGGGACAGATTTAAATATTGCTCTTACAAACATTGAAAGTTGCTACAATAATGATTTTTGTTAGCATGCATTTTCTGAATGATATGAAGTTGAAATTCAAATGCTTGCATTATTTCGTGACTTCAAACCTCAGAGGTTTGCCAGAAAATTACAAATTTTATAAGGACTGACAAAAAATATATATGAGGCAAAACTCTGGACAGTTGAGAGCTATGTATACTGGGCATTGAAGAGTTTCTACATCTAAACAATGCTTCCTTACAGCTAGCTTTATGCAGCTCTTGACACTTGCCTACTGGCTACTGATGCCTTTTGGCTTAAATGCTTGCTCCTCCCTTGCAAAGTTACGATTGTTGATCATTTTTGTCCTTTCTCTCAGTAAACTCCTGATGGATTACAGAAAGTAAATGGCTCTAGATGTTGTAGTTAATGGCCTGTTATTTTTCGAAAATGCATTTAGTGCAAATCCCATTATTTTATCAACAAGCTAGCTGAACAGAGCCAATGTTAAAAAGTAGCAACAACAATAATAAAAATAAAAATAAAAGTGAGTCCCCAAATTCTTGACTTTGATCTGGAGTCTTGAGCTCACACACTGTCATTCAATGGCATCTAGTAATAAAAAGTCCTGTTTCTCTTTTCTTACAAAAGTGGACGGAAGTTCAACCAACCATCTTCCCATGCTCACGGTACCCACAAATTCCAGTGATTCTAATCATCGAGCGCCCGATGTGTGCTGCATTCCACGCATAATTTACAATCGCACATTTTTAAAATTCAGATTACGTTCCTCTGCAAAATGTAACTTTATTTGAGCGTTTTTAATGTGACTCAAGCAATAAGACAAGAATGATCATGTTTGGTCGCTTAAATCAACATTTTTTTAAACAATGTGTAGTCTAATGACACTCTGTATACGCTTATTTGCAAAGAACGTGTAGTCTGACACTATATATCAATGAATTTGTTTACAAAACATATACTGTGAATTGAGTATGGATTAAAAAACGGCTCCGGGACATGCCAGTCTACAGTGATAATTTCCTGCAGCATCCGCAATAACTGCTTTACACTTCATGTACAACTAACATGTGGATTTATCAATGGCAAATAGCAAAGACTGCAGAACAATGTTAAAAAGTACACAGCTTAACTGCCATCCTTTGCCCTACAAAATGATACAGTAAACCTGCGCCTACTTCTGCATATATTTACAGGCTATTTTTTATTTCCTTCGTTCGATAAAAATACATTTTGTGAGTAGATTTTGCTGCAGGAGTACAGTAAAATCAGTACACATTATAACTGAGAAGTAAATACAATACTATCTCACCTTCAGCCAAACTGGTCTCGGAATTCAAACTACAACCCTCCGGACAGTAAATACAGTCACTCCTTGTCTTTCCTCTGATTGGCCCCGCACTGTGAAGTTGGTAGACAGAAAAACAAAATCTAAACTCTTTTCTTTCCCTTCCCTGACTCCCACTTGCAAGAACACATTAGTAGCAGACACAGCAACAAAACCCAGCTAAAACAGCAACACAAAAAAACTGGACCCAACAACTTTAGAGCCCATTAATGATTAAAGATTACCGGCATCTCATACAACAGACGCGACTACGATAAAACCGGAAATGGCATTTCAAAAAGTTATGGACTTATAAGCACATTCAAGAGGGCTACTATATCAGTCACAACTGTGTTTAATGGAATAAAACAGCCCAATACAGCTACAGTTTGTAGAAACTAAGAAATGAAGTCCCAAACTGTGTCCTGCTCCCATACATTCAGTATCGGTAACCCTTTGCATTTCCATGACATCCGTACAGTTTTTGCCTGCTGCCCACCTCCACCTTACAACGAAAATCAGGTAATTCTCCGAAAAGTCAAATATAAGCATCAGGTAACTCCACACTGAAAAGTAAGTTGAGAAAGTACCTGAAAATGTTCAGATACTTTTTCAACTTATTTTTAGAGAGTGGAGTTACAATATGTCTGTAAAGTTAGATGCGCTTGTGGAAGGGACTCGGGTGTAACTGCATACAATTACTACCGTCTCACATTGCACTCGGATGTAAGCACAGAGGCGCTGTGAGAAGGTACTCGGGGTTAATGAGTTAACTCTGCTGAAGCTGCAGGCTCAAAGGGGGGGGGGGGGTAGCATGAGCTTTTCCAACAAAAAGTTAAGGTCTCAAGCTGGGGTAGGAGCTTTTCTGGGCAGCCTTAAGTTGTTAGCCCCTCTTAGGAACTGTTTGATGAGAGGGTGAGAAAAAAGAGGTGGCTCTGTGCTGCAATGAGCAGAGATGGCAGAGGCATGAATTTTAATAGAAGAGAAGGATAGGCCCCTGTGAAGTAGGTCTGCTAGTTAATCCAGGATGAGAGGTAGGGAGGGCTGTGCTGGTTCAGCTCCTTTAGCCTGGATCCAGGTGCAATACCTTTTCCACTTGTCAACATAGGAATTTCTAGTGCTGGGACACCTGTCCTCATGTATAAGGTCCAGGACTTGCTTGTTTAGGCTTGTTTAGGCTGGCCACTGGAGGAGAGGTCAGGGAATAAGCCAGGCTGCCAGGTTCAGGGTCTGCAATCGTGGATGCTAGAATTCTCCATTCTGCTGGGTCAGGAGAGTTGGGATCTCAGGGAGGTGCCATGGAGGCAGCGGTGACAGACTGCATAGTAGTGGGTACCAGTGTTGGCGTGGCCAGTCTGGGGCAATCAGGATTGCTTTTTGTTTTTCCTCCCTTATTTTGAGTAGTACCCTTCTAAGAAGAGGTAGAGCAGGAAATGCATAGATCGAGGGGTTTACCCATTGGAAGGATATGGCACCCACTTTCCAGGCCTTGCTGTGAGGTTCCCTGATGCAGAATTTGCTGAGCTGGTGGTTGTTGTGGGAGGCAAATATGTCCACCTTCTGGGTACCCCATTTTTGGGTTAGAAGGCTGAAGGTGCTGTGGTTTAATTGCCACTTGTGTGGGTCTAGGAGATTTCTGCTTAAGTTGTCTGCCAGAGAGTTTTCGCTGCCTGGCAGGAATTGTGCTAGCAGGTGAATTTGCATAGCTGAAGCTGTGTGCCAAAGAGTCACGGCTAGCCTGCAGAGTGGATAAGAGTGCGTTCCTCCCTGCTTGTTGATGTACCAAATCACTGTGGTGCTGTCTGTTTTGATTAGTAGAGACCCAGGAGAGAGTAGGGGTCTAAAAGCTGTCAGAGCATGCTGAACAGCTAGGATCTCTTTTTGGTTGATGTGCAGATGTATTTGATTTGGGCTGCGGTGGCCCTGAATGCACCTGCTGTCCGGGTGTGCACCCGAGGCACAGTCTGATGCATCTAAGGTTAGGGTCTGGGCAGCGTGGGGTTGTGAAAAGGGAAGGCCCTTGTTGTGGTTGCATGCTGCTGCCCACCAAAGAAAATCTTTCCTTAGACAAGATATCATAGGTATGACAATTTCCAGGTCCTGAGAGTGTTGACACCAAAGGCTTTGTAAGTACCACTGAAGTTTCCTCATATGCAGTCTGGCATATGGAATGAGTAGAATGCAGGAAGCTAAGACACAAACACAAACTGGATCCGTACTACCAAAAGAAGACGCACCACAGTGTATCCAACTGCCCAAATACATCCTGCAAGCACGATGAGTTAACGTACTGTTTATTACAAAAAACAAAAAATCACATAAAGCGCTTTTCGTCAGGCCACATAGCCCAACTTCTTCAGATAATTATACAACATAGGCCATACACTATATAGGAAGTGAAAAGGAAGTGAAAAGTCAGCTGGTTCCTGAATCAGCAGGAATCAGCTGCTCTTAAAGTGGCAATCACCTTCATTCATTACCTAAAGTATATAGCTTAAACAGTTTTCATCTAACACATTGTTTTAAAGCAATATTTTAAAATAATACTTTAAAATAATAGATAAATAGTGTAAAAGATCAGTGTAAAAAATCTAAAACCAATAATTATCTATTATGAAATATTAATGCAATTAAAATTAAAATTAACAGTGTATGTGTGTGTTTATATTTATGTTTTGTGTTCGAGTATAATAAACCTTAAAAACATGTAAGTAAAAAACAGCAAAACCTGACTTAAAAAGCTAAAAGTCAAATACACTCTAAGACAACAGTATGCATAGACCATTTTAAACACAGCATAAAGATAAACTCCTAACCAAATTTTTAAGTTGTAGAATGCACTTAATTGAATACATTTCGTTTATGCCCGGAGGGTAACATGCAAAAGTACGTAATTGCCAACTCAATTCTAACTTCTCTAAGAGCAAGGAAAGAGGCCCTTCTCTAGGGTCATAGGCAATACAATCTATAGCCCTAAAAGTAAAACCATGGGTGGGTGCTTTCATAATGTGCCCGGCCAATTATTCAAGTATTCAATTAACTGCATTCTACACCTATGTATTTTTTCTTTTTGGCTAAATTCTAATTTTTGGATAAAGATAGTGTTAGTTTTGGATTTATTGAGTGTTAGAGTATTTTTCTGCTTTGTTTAGCCCCTTTTCCAACCCTTCCGCTGCTGTTTTTTCTGTGTTGTTGTGGCCGTCGTTTTTCAGGCATTCCATGTCCTTGTGAACCTGTTTTAACTTAGAGGGTTCTTCTCCTTTTTCTGTCCCGCACTTTAGTTAAGGGGCCTTCTTTTCTCTCTTCTTTCTTTTCCCTACTTTTACAGGAACAGCCTTTTAAGTTAGAGGCTCTCCTTAGTTGGGGGAGTTTGCTGTTTTAATTAGAGGCTCTTCCCTGTCCTTCTTTCTTTGTGACACACTGCGCAGGAGTGGGCACCACTGTTGGTGTGGCCAGTCTGGAGCAATCAAAATAATTTTTGGTTTTCCTGTTTAACTTTTAGCAGAACTTTAGAGAGCAGAGGCAGAGGGAGAAAGGAGTAGACTGATAGGTTTTTCCAGCTGAAGGACAGAGCAACCACTTTCCAGGCTTTTTTGTGAGGAGTTCTTGTGGAAAATTTGTCCAACTGGTAGTTCTGGGGGGAGGTAAATAGATCTATGTCTGGGCTCCCCCATTTGCTTGTCAACATGTTGAAAATCCATGGTTCCAGTTTCCACTCATGTGGGTCCATGAAATTTCTGCTTAGTTCGTCTGCCAGTATATTCAGTTTTCCTGGTAGGAATTGAGTTTGTAGTTGCACTTGGTAGCTCAAGGCCGTGTTCCACAATGCCATGGCTAGTCTGCAGAGGGGGTAGGAATGTGTACCCCCCTGCTTGTTTATGTACCACATAACCGTGGTGTTGTCCGTCTTTACCATTAGTTGTTCTGGATAAATGTAGTCCTTGAAGGCTGTCAGAGCATTCTGTACTGCTAACATTTCCTTTTTGATTGATATGTAGGTTTATTTGATTTGGGCTCCATTTGCCCTGAATGCACTTCCCTGCCAGGTGAGCCCCCCATGCATAGTCTGATGCATCTGTAGTTAGGGTTTAGGTGGCAGGGGGAAGTGTGAATGGCAGTCCCTTGTTTTAGTGGCAAGCCTCTGCCCACCATAGGAACTCTATGCATAGGCAAGGTATGACAGGAATCATTGTTTCCTGGCTGTGACAATGTTGATGCCATAGACTTTTTAAGTACCACTGAAGTTTCCTCATATGCAGTCTTGCATATGGAATTAGAAGAATGCAGGAGGCCATGAACCCCAAGGCTTGCAGTATTTGTCTTGCAGATAGCAGGGTTTTTGTGGCCACTTGTTTGAAGTAAGTAACTAAATGAATTTGCTTTTCTGGCGTGAGGAAAGCCATCTGGGCAGTTGTATTCAAGCTTGCACCCAGGAATGTAATCTGTTGCGAGGGTACCAGTTGTGATTTCTTTTCATTTATGGTGTACCCTAGACAAGTTAGAACCCTTTTTACAAACGCCAGATGATTTATAAGTATGGCCTGGTTTTCTGCCTGAATTAGACAATCGTCCAGGTATGGATATATTTGAATATTTCTTTGCCTGCAAAATGCAATTACTGGAGCCAGGCACTTTGTGAATACCCAGGGGGCAGTAGACAAGCCAAAGGGCAGTGCTGAGAACTGATACTGCAAGTAGCCTGCTTTGAAGCAAAGGGATCTTCTGCAAGATTCCCTGATTAGGATATGCAGGTAAGCTTCTTTTAAATCTAGAGTTGCCAACCAGGCATCCTTGCCTAGCATAGGAAGTAACTGGTGAAGACTCAGCATCTTGAATTTTGGCATGTAAAGAAAGGTGTTTAGAGTAGACACGTCCAGAATTGGACGCCATGATTTGTCTTTTCTGGGTATCAGGAAAAATCTGGAATAGAAGCCTTGTCTCTTTTCCTCTTCTGGCACCGGATGAATAGCCCCCATGTTTAAGAGGGAAAGTACTTGTTTCTGAGCCTCTGCCAACTGATATGGGGGCAGATCTAGCTACCCGTTTGGTGTTGGCAACGTGTGGAAATGAAATCTGTATCCTTGGGACACTATATTTAAAACCCATTTGTCCTGGGTTATGATTTCCCAGTTTTTTGCATGCAGAGCAACCCCCCCCCCCCAAAGGGGCGGCTGAAAGGTAAGTGCTTGGTAATTTTAACGGAAAGTCATTGAGATTGTTTACCATGGGGGGGGGGGGTGTCTTGTTATTTCCAGATATGGAAGTGGAAGCACTCCATTGCTTAGTTCTGAGAGTCCCTTGGGACTGAAACCTACTAAATCCCGGAGGTTGCACTTGTAAGAAATCTTTCACAGTTTGCATAGATTTAGCTTTATCTTCCATCTTTTTTTAGAACTTCTTCAGCCTTATTGCCAAACATGCGGTCCTGATTTAAAGGAGCATCCAACAATTTTGCTTTAACATGATCAGGCAGAGATTGCTCCTTAAGCCAAGCACGCCTTCTAAGCACAGACCCAGTAATAGCAACCCTGCAAAAGGCCTCTAAAGAATCAAAAGCACATTGCAAATTATGTTTTCCAACTTGTTCAGCTGAAAGCAATAAATCTGTAAATCTTTATTTTCCACACAGTCAAAAATCAACATAATTTTCTGTTTAAGCAGTCCCATAATATCCTGTTGATATTTTGGCATATGAAATTGGCAGTTTAAAGCCCTGATTGCCAAGGTTGCAAAAAACCTTTTTACCCCATGCATCCAGTGCCTTGGAGTCAGAAGGGGTAGGATTTTTATCAGTAGAAGCCTTAATTCCCTTGGGCCCCTGAGAAATGGTTTCTGGGTCTGCAACAGGATTTTTGAAAAGGAACTTGTGGGACTCTGGAACCCTGTAGTACCTGTCAGGTTTACTAGGAGCCGGAGGCAGGGAATCAGGGGCCATACTGGATTCCAAAAACACATCATCAACAATGTCTAGTACAGGAGATATAACCAAAGGCCTATGCTGAGGTAAAAGAAGGAAATCCCTAAGCCTCTTTTTAGATTCAGAAACTTCTTGGCTTTCCCAGAGGAAATGCTCCCTTAAGGTATGTAAGGTTTCTCCAAAAGAAAAGTCCTCGGGGGGGGGGGGGGAGCAGACGGAATGGAATTGTCTGCATCAGAACCCTCATAAGTAGGTATGGACAAATCCAGGTCATAGGAAGAATTAGATGAAACAGAGTCCTGATCAGAAGATTCATATTCAAGCTCAGTCCTAGACCTCTTAGAATTGTGTGTGTGTGTGGGGGGGGGGGGTTTGACTACCCCTGATTAGAGTAATAAGATCTTCAGCCATTTTGATAATTTGTTTTTTAGGTATAGGGGCCTGAACATATGGCCTGGGCATTGGTTTTTTTAGACATAGATCGAGAGTTAGGCCTTAGAATAGAAGGTGGTTTCGGTTTAATATGCAAGTCTGTAGGCCTGAATACACCCTCAGAAGCCGGTGCCTGCACAGTGGCTCCGGACCCATCCAAGGTAGAGACATCCGTGGGTTCCATTGGTGAAGCATCTCGCAGCATACCGGACTCCGAATGGGTCTCAGTAGAGGCCTGCGAGTCAGAAATAGCAGGTATCAGGGGCTGCGAAAGTGCCTCACTGAGTACCGGCGAACTGGTGACTGGCTTAGGAGAAGCATCGTCGGCAGTTTTGGACCACAACGGCCTGTCTTTGTCTTTTTCTTTGCGTTTTTTCGGAATTCCGGTAGTCGGAAGGCTAACCGATGTCATTTCTGGATAATTAAACCGAGAACCAAAATATTTAGAGGCAAAAATGTACCGACGACGGAGAGTGCACTGATTAAATAAAGCACAAAACCGACAACAAGGTACATCGTGGTCAGGGCCTAGGCAAGGAATACAGTATAAATGAAAATCTTTATGAGGTATTTGCTTCCCACATGTAATGCAATTGTTAACTTTTACTGACATCGGTAAGGAGCAAGAAAAAGTTTCCCCAACGGGGTACTTAGCTTTAAGTTGAAGACTTCAGTTCTGAAACTTGAAAATGAAAATTTCAGGAGTTGGCCAACCAGCACTTGCGAACTGCTTCTGCTTCGGGCACTGCACGGCAAGAAAGACTAATTTAATGGCGTCGGCTGCATATTTTATATCCCTGATGACCTGACGTCATGGAAGAAGGGACAGCAACTGACGCAGGACCCAAGACTTTGTTAATCAGGCTGACTGAGGGCAACCTGCCAGCAGATTACCCAAATGTAATGACTGCAACAGTGAAACATGAAGAACATCTGATGTAGCCTTAACAACTCACACGTTTGTTGCACACAGCCAGAATATTACTAGAGTGCATGTACAAGAGGTTCATGATGACATGTTGGTCAACCTCACAGTCAGGGAGATTCAGGATGTCCCTATGCATCAGGTGCTATCCCCCCAACGCAGGTGGATGCATGTTGAAGTACACCCTTGTATGGGAACACAACCCATGTGGAGAGTGAGTTGAAGTGTGTATTCAACCGTATCAGGAAGGTTTATGTACTGAGTCACCCCACAGGTGATCTGTGAAGTTGTCAAAGCCCAATGATTCTGTGTGATAGGCCTGGATGAAGGTAAGGCAGTACATACTGCCTATTGTGATCTGGGCAAGTGTTCTGATACAATCCCCCACGCAGATATCATTAAGAAACCCTCCCAGCTGGGGATTAACCCTTATGTCAGTTGATGGGTGACCAATTGGCTTACCGACAGAACATGTACTGTCAAAGTTGGTGAATCAACCTGTACCAGTTGAGCTGTCACCAATGGAAAACCCCAGGGATCTGTGCTTGCCCCTTCACTGTTTGTATTCTATTTGACAGTTCAGGCTAAAGTATATGGCCTTTGGCTATCAAAGTCTGTTGATTCTTGCATATTGTGTGCAATCAAAGAGTCCACCGATGGTGATGACACAATACAGGAGGAGCTAACACAGACAGCGGAATGGTGACAAAGGCACATGATCTACAAATAAATGGAGAAGTGTGTGTTTGTTAAGTTGTCTATTTGAAAAGTGGAATTCCAAGTTAATCACAGCACTGACAAGAGTCCTGCTATGCAGAAACCCAATGATGTAAGCACTAGGAGCATATATAGCAATTTAAACTTTACCACCATGTGTCCACACTGGTATTGAAAGCCTATGATGTGTACACAAGTCATGCCATCATATTGAGATCTTAGGAATGTATGACAACACTGTAGTCAAACCTCATTAGAACGCTAATAGAGTATAATGCTCTCTTTTGCATGTACCTTACCAGACACATACGGCAGCTGGATAGACCACAGGGCTTTCTCAACAAGATAACACAGGGCCTACAAACCATGCCACGATGTACGTGGATAAATTAAAAGCCACGTCACTGTAATCTTTATTGTAAAGGATGAGGTGACTTCTGCCTGGCCTCCATGTCGGTCTCTAACTCTACTCTGCTGGGAGTACTGCATATCCAGAACTCTGATATAGCTGATGACATCAGCAGTGTCTGCTGAGGAGAAAATGGCAATAACAGTGTCCCAAATGGTAGTGTAAAATGCTCTTTGTAATGTCAAGCAACAGCACACACACATACACACATACACACACACACACACACACACACACACACACACACACACACACACACACACACACACACAGTCACAGCTGATGAAAGTGAGAACATAACCCCATTTGCAAGTACCAAAATACTATCAATCCATGCCATTGTAGCAGTAACTATGGGATACACATATCTGGTCTTCTGTCTATACACACATCCACACACAAACAGTTGACTGCAGGGAGAACAGAATCCCTACCTAAGTACACAGATTACAGAGTACTGTACTTTACGCAAGCGCCATGGCACAAGTCTGACTTTTACAAGAGTACAGGTGAACTTATAGTAGATGACATCAGCAGGCCATGTGACAGACAAGATGTTGGGAGGCCTGCACAGGTTCATAGCTTCAGAGGAGGCTACTACCCTAATGGCTCTAGGGTGTTTAGAAGCCTAGCCATGTAAAAACACAAGTATCCTTATTGAGCAAACTTAGATGTTAATTGTTAGTCGAGCAATTTTGTAAGCAGCACCAACTGGCCCTGTCCATGGGGGACACAGGTACCACCCCAGAGGTGACTTTACAATCGCCCAACCAGTAGTCAAGGTTTCACTTGAACAGGGTCATTGAGCACTGCTTCACATGCAATTGGAGCCTAATACAGAGGACTGTAAATTGCTGGGGATATATCTGTCTCCCTAGCAGGTTCTGTTTATGTCACAGGCTAGGTTGAGTACTCTGGAGCAAGTTATTCCTGTCCCATTTGATTTGCAGATGTGCAGCATTTCCAGTAGGGCAGGGTCTGAGACTGCTCTGTAGGCCAGGCATAGGTCACCTCTCAGCAGCCTGCATGATATTAAGTAGAGTGACAGCTCTGTCAGACTTTCCATGTATGTCACATTTGGAGGCCCTGGATTCTCCCAGGTACAGACCTGTGTCTTCTCCAATTGCTGCAGGTGTCTTGTGAGGTGCACACAGAAGGACGCACTGTACTCCATTAGTGGTCTAATACAGTACAGCAGAAGTATGACCACCCTGGTGCTGGATATGATGTCCATATGGATGATGTGCAGAATGCAGAATGTGCATGTCACCACTATGGACACAGCGATAAAATTGTAGATTGCTATCAACATGTGTTCCCAAGTCTGACAACACTGTGCTTGAGCTTAGAGGGGTGCTATGTATATCATAATTAGCAGTGGTACTTCACTGGCAAAGGGAACAATGAGGCACTGTATGCTTTAAGGTTCAGTGAGTGAGTTTGACACCAATCATTTGTGTGTCAGTCCCTTTTGTAATATGTTACCATCATTGGGGGACTCTATACGAGTGCGTCTAGTTACCACTCATCTGCAATCTTGGTAAACTATAAGCCCTCTACCATTGCCTGTGCTTCACGGAAGTAGTTTGCAAACAGTTGAAGGCCCACCACAGATCCCTGTGGTATTCCAATGGAAAGTGCCTAGTGGTGGAGGTGCAGTCCCCTATTTTGAGAGTGGATGTTCAGTCGGTGAGCGAGCTGACTACCCATCTACTACTGTATGGCTTAATTCCCACATGGGAGATCTTCACTATGAGACATGAATGGGGGATGGTGTCAAAGGCCTTGGAAAAGTGAACATAGGCAGTATGTCTTGCTATGCCTCATCCAGGTCTTTGAGGTCAGTATCGCAGACGTCCACAAGGTTCAACAGCAAGATCTACCCTTGACAAAAATAAAATGGGTCATGTCAAGTCTGTTGAAGATTACCTATGTCCCTGTGGATCTGGTCCATGCCGATTCATTCCCTAGCCTTGCAGATAAGGCTTTTTAGGCATATTGGTCAATAGTTGTAGTTCTGCATGTTATCAGATTGATGTGCATTGCATATCACACAACATTTAATATTACATTTTGTAGTGTGGTTTATATACATGTAGAAAAAGTACTGAGACACCAGGGTTGCCGTGGTTGGTGGAGTGGCAATACATGGCTGTACGGCAAATATGTGACACAGTGTGAGATATGGCCTTCAGTTTGTAAAATTTCCACATGTAATGTCATGTTATAGACAATAAATGGACAGTAAACAGCAGTAACACATAATATTTAGTTTTCCATAGCACAGAGGGCAGCAGGTTTCCATGAAGGTTAGCAAAGTGTTATTTGCATGCGTGATACACATGTTTGTGTGTAGCTAAGCAGTGTGCAAATGAGAGCTGCATTGCTAAAGCCTGACAGTTAGTAATGGGTCTGTGAAACACATCTGCTGCATGACAGACTCTGTGGCAGCACATGTTAATGCATTGATACATTCCTTTTGGGGGGCAGATGGTACTGGATTCAAAGCCAGGTGTAGCTAATACTTTGAAATATGTTTAATTTCAGAGTGATATTGCAATAACATCAATAGTAAATGTGTTGCTTTGTGTTGGCATAGAGCAGCAGTGGTGATCGGCATTGCGCAGGGGTAACCACAGCTGTTTGCCTCCATTCACGGTTGTTGCCCATTGGTGCGCAATGAACACCTCTGTGCAAACATGCAACCCAAAAAGTGAAGGGATCCATTGCTTTTGCAGCAACTTGTGTGACCAGATTAAAGTGGTGAAATGGGGTAAATAGGAAAGTTGTGAAATGGGGAGCAAGCAAAGCAAACAAAGGGAAAGCAGAACAGGAATGTGCAGGAGGGAGGTAGAATAGAACCACAGCTATCCATTTCTTTAACACTGTAAACTGACCATATTTGCAAAACATCAACTGAATTTGGACAGTCACCTCTAGATAGAGGGGTGACCAAAACACAGTCATGTTGTATAACCAATTGGGCCAAATCAAGTGTGTCAAGAAGACACATGTACAACATGGAGAGCTATGTGCAAAAAGATTTTTTTGTGGGACAGGTGCCCATTTACAGTGGATATAAAAAGTTTATACACCCTTGTTAAAATGCCAGGTTTTTGTGATATATAGAAAATGAGACCATAATAAATCATTTGAAAACTTTTCCCACTTTTAATGTGACCTATAACCTGTACAATTCAATTGAAAAACAAATTTGTTAGGGGAAAAAATATAAAAAATAAAAAAACATACAATAAGCTGGTTGCATAACTGTGCACACCGTTACACTAATACTTTGTTGAAGCACCTTTTTATTTAATTACAACCTTCAGTCTTCTTGGGTAGGAGTCTATCAGCAGGGCATATCTTGTCTTGGCAATATTTGCCCAATCTTCCTTGCAAAAGCGCTCCAAATCTGTCAGATTACGAGGGCATCTCTTGTGCACAGCCCTCTTCAGGTCACCCCACAGACTTTCAATTGGAGTTTGGTCTGGGCTCTGGCTGGACCATTCCAAAAGTTTAATTTTCTTCTGATAAAGCCATTCTTTTTGATCTGGATGCATGCTTGAGGTGATTAATGTTGAAAGGTGAAATTCCTCTTCATCTTCAGTTTTCTAGCAGACGCCTGAAGGTTTTGGTCCAAAAGTGACTGGCATTTGGAAATGTTCATAATTCCTTCCACCTTGACTAAAGCCCCAGTTCCAGCTGAAGAAAAGCAACCCCAAAGCATGATATTGCCACCACCATGCTTCACTGTGGGGATGGTGTTGTGAAGTGGTGTTTTTGCACCAAACATACCTTTTGGAATTGTGGCCAAAAAGTTCAACCTTGGTCTCATCAGACCATAACACATTTTCCAATATGCTTTTGGGAGACGATGTATTGTTTTGCAAATTTTAGCGGGGCCTGGGTGTTTTTCTGTGTAAGAAAAGGTTTCTGTCTTGCAACTCTACCCCCATAGCCCAGACATATGGAGAACACCAGAGATTGTTGTCACATGCAGTGCACAACCAGTACTTGCCAAAAATTCCTGCAGCTCCTTCAGTGTTGCTGTAAGTCTCTTGGCAGCCTCCCTGACCAGTTTTCATCTCATCTTTTCATCAATTTTGGAGGGACGTCAACGTCACTGTTGTCCCATATTTTCTCTACTTTTTGATGACTGCCTTCACTGTGTTCCATGGTATATCCAATGGTGTGGAAATTTTGTTGAACCCTTGTCCTGACTGATACCTTTCAACAATGAGATCCCTTTGATGCGAACCATGGTTTTTGCTATAGCAGGCAACTGAGTACATGTCAGGAAAATCCTACTAGGACAGCTGAACTTTATTTGGGATTAATCAGAGTCTCTTTAATTGATGACAGGTGTGTACCCAAGAAGACTGAATGTTGTAATTAACTAAAAAGGTGTAACAAAGTGTTTAAGGGTGTACACACTTATGCAACCAGCTTATTGTACATTATATTTTTCCCCTAACAGATTTGTTTTGCAACTGAATTGTACAGGTTATAGGTCACATTAAAGGTGGGAAAATTCTGAAATGATTTACTGTGGTCTCATTTTTTTAAATCACAAAAACCTGGCATTTTAATAGGGGTGTGTAAACTTTTTATAGCCACTGTATTTTTTATTTGAGAGAGAGAGAGAGAGAGAGAGAGAGAGAGAGGAAAGTTGGGGAAAGGACGTTGGTATGTCTGGGTCAGGTACATTGGGCAGGTGAAGCAACTACAGACAGACAAGATAAGAGGGTTTGGACATCCAGCGCCCAAAGTCATCAAGCTGGGAGACAGTGAGAATCGAGTCCTCATCCACTGGACTGCCATCACTGTCACCTCACTCCGCTGGTGCCTCAAGTGCTTGACTTGACATCTCCTCTTCCTCCTAGTACTATGCAAAATGAGGGAGAGCAGCCTCTCCACCTGACATAGGCATGCACCAATAGTGAGGCGCACCACCTTACACAACATCCCTGGCAACTTGGTGCAGGTGATGAAATCACCACCTCTGCCACTGCCCCCAGAGGGTACCACTGGACCAGCCTCTGAGGCAGGACTACCTGAGGGTGCAGGTAGTGCAGTGACAGCAAAGGCAGTGCTGCCAGGTTGGCTCCCAGATGTGCTGGGTATTGGTGCTGGAGTCGGTTGGGGGAGCAGGCAGCTCTACTGTGGATGACCTATCCTGCTGTGCAGTGGAGCATTTAGTGATGTGGTACGCATGGATGACATGGACACATTTTAACAACACATAATAAAAAATAAAACAAGAAAATAAAAAAATAAAATCAAAATTATTTTTACAATAACAAAATAAAACAAACAAAAAAAATCAAAAATATAATAAAATAAAATATTTTAATACACAATACAAAATAAAATAAAAAAGAGAGATAAGGGTTGGGGTGAGTGAAGAAAGAGATAAGATTGTCATATGTGACATACAATGCATTAATACAATTATTTATTTAACTTTGTCATCTTAACTTTTACATTAAGTGTACACCTCCTAACAGATGTACACTGTACCTACAGACTGCAGCAAGTGATCCTTGAAATATGCATATACTGCAGAGAAGCGTGTTTCAGTTATAGAGTGTACAGTTTGCAGCAGGGCATGTGTGCCACTGGTTTAGAGGTTTCAACTTAATGAAAATATTATTGAAGAAAGAACGGTGCTGTATAGTTGTGAAGTGTGGTACTTGAACCCATAAACTCTGACGAAAGTCTAATATTCGACTCTTACAAACTGGTTTGTACTACAAACTAATGCATGCATACTTGCTTTTACAGTTGGTATAGGCATGCACAATTTGATAAAACTGTATATAATACCAAAAAGCTATCTTTAACTTTTAATGCTACAATAATACTACTCTTCAGCTGCATACATACCACATGCTTCCCTCATTCTCACCAGTTTAGCCCCATAAGCTCTGACATTGCACTCCCAATCATTGGCAGCTGTTGAAAAAACAGAACAGAAAAGAATGCCATTATGAATACCACTCTTGCCTATATTCAGCTTTATAAGTCTTACAAATACTCTGTGTAGATGGTACTTACATGGTTGTGGGATGTCCTCAGTCCTAAATTCCTCAATCTAGAGGTTGAGTGTATCCCTCTTCCTCCTCCATAGGTCATTACAATGATGCCTAAATTGCTCTCCAGTGCACTGGACATTTGTGACAGCAGATACACCCTGGGCTAAATTATCCCAAGCCTCAGACTTGTATTAGGAGACAGAATAGTCCCCCTGCAGAAGCCTTTGACTGTGGTTCTTAACTAGCAGTCCAATCAATACCCTGGACTCCTGGACACCCCACCTCTGTGCCTTAAACCTGGCACCTTCCCCACAAACACCTGACATGTCTACCACAGATCTAGAGCAATGAAGATTGATGCTTTCCCGCCAATTCCAATTATCATATTTACTGGAGTGTGCACGCTGTTTGGCATTGCTGTGCATAGCTTACCATCGTGCAAACACATTGTTCGGAGTGCACACCCCCAAGCAATGTGTTTGCGCAATGGTAAGTGGAAAGCAGCAGTGTGAAGCAGTGAGGCATTACATAATTGAAACTGTAATTGCAAGGTTATTAGATCTACAGGCAGTTGTGTATGTGTCTTAGGAAAATATGAAGGTCATGCCAATCCAGATAGTAGAATTATAGTTACAGGAATATAGTACACAGTATACCCACAGTCGTACATCTGATAACAAATGTGATAACATAAATAAATAAATAACTGACAACATACTAGTGTCACATCCCCCAT
Source organism: Protopterus annectens (assembly GCF_019279795.1). Lineage (NCBI taxonomy): Eukaryota > Metazoa > Chordata > Ceratodontiformes > Protopteridae > Protopterus > Protopterus annectens. The sequence goes on along the minus strand of NC_056742.1, from coordinate 116,841,752 downwards.
GCATACAAATAATATTAGCTCCACTACCTCAAGCGTTATAACTGAGAGTGAATATAATCAGAAATGGAGCAGCAGTAAAAGTGTACGACATATCCTGTATTAGAACCCAGGACCATGTGTATGGCAGTCCTACACTTGCACCTGTTGCCACAAGAAGGTTGAAATAACATCTGTCTATCTTTCAGTTCATTGCTATAAACTGAAATGTCACAACAGTGAAAAAAAAAAAAGGTTGCACACCCTGTACTAGAACCCAGGACCACCTATACTCCAGCCCTATACTTACACTTGCTGCCACAGGACTAGTTACATGACATTCCTTACTCTACTAATCATTCTTAAGGTCTCGCTGTTAACCGGTGCATAACACCACTTATCGTGTTTGAGGGATGCCCAGTAGCATTAACTGAATGTGTTTGTTTTCTATTTTTGGCTGTCTGGGTCCTGTCTGCTTCTTGCATGCAAATACTGTCCCACCCAAAAGAAATGAGATAAACAAGGACAGAAAATGAAAAAAAGAAAAAAGGGGCAAGTAGCTGTAATGAGGAAAATCAGTGTATGACATACACACAAGAAAATTATGACTCACATTAGATATGCCTACACAGATCTGGATTTGAATTCTCATTCCAATGCCCCATCAGAACACAGGATGGGTGCCTTATCCCTCTTTGCCACACATACAGCTTGGCAGCAAAGAACTGAACTCATATTGCACACAACCAGCTGCAACAGCATCTACATTGATATCAAACCATACACCTGTTATTTGTACATGTATTATTTTTGGATGTAGTGCAATTAGAGATCACACAACCTGTTATGAATATTGCTTGCAAATAGACAGCTCTGTCTTACCTTTCTGTGTTTGCTGGTCATTCTTCAGTTATCTGACCATTACTCTGAGACATGCAGTGTGTAAGACACTCCATATCATTGGCCTTAAAATGTGTGATGATATTAACTTTAAATAATATCATATGCAGTTGCCAACAAATAAAGGGCATGTCGGATGTTAAGGAACACAACCTGTGACTTGTGCGCTGCTTACTTACTTTTCCAGCCTTACATCCAACACTTTGCAGATCTAACCTGATACACCCAGTGGAAGTAAGCAGCCGGCAGTGCTATTGTGTTTTCCTTCTCCCAACAGTAATCATTCACAGTTGCAATCCATTAAGAACAAACACTGAGGGAGTGCCTATACTATCTTTACATCTCATACACTGATCCAGGTTTATGGGGTTCAGCAATTCTAACGAGTTCAGATTTCATCTGCATCCTAACAGTGCTAACGGGTCCATATCACGTTGTCGAAGTCTTAAAAGTTCAAATGTCATATGGTCAATACCATATGATCGAACTTTTAAAAGTTTGAAAGTTTCAACTGAGATCTCCGTACAGTGTGGAATGGGAAAATTTCCCTTTTCTGCACTGTAGCGCGATCTTGGAGTTGGTATATTTAAAGAGCAGGGGGGGGGGGTGTAGAGGGGCTTTTTCTCCTGCTTAAACCATTCAGGTAGGTTTTTTCTTTAGTTTATTTTTATTTTATTACATTTTCAAACTTGTAAAAGTTCGATCATATGGTGTCAACCATATGACGTTCAAACATTTAAAAGTTCCATTATGTAATATAGACACGTGCTAACAGCCCTGAGTCTACACCATATAAAAAGGCAACCGAATAGCTAGGCAAACTGATGGTGAAGAGACTTGTTTATGTTGGGAAGACTGCACATAAGCTATTTGTTCAGGATATATTTGTACAGAGGAGTACTGAACTTCAGAAGGTATGCCTGCATTCTGTCAGGTACATACTGCAAATGCTGGAATGTATTGAAGAAAAATCTGAAGCAAAGGCTTTTACATTTATCTGTATGCATTAGTTACAAGTGTAATGATGGCATTGGCATGTTTGTCAAGCCATTTCACAGGCATACAAGACATTCAATATATTAAAATGGCATGCTCTGTAATTAATATGTACAAATGTTTCAGAGACAGTCACTTTAATTGCACTTTTTAGCATTTCAAAGATGGTTTGTTAGCAAAATATGTCCTTTATCTGTTCTTTTGTATGGGAGCAAACCTGAGTTACTGTTATGGCACAGTCAAGGATAGACTGTTCTTTGGTAGGGGCAAAGGTGAGTTACTCTTATGGCATAAACAAGGATATGTTGAAACTGTTACTCTCTTTGTTTTGCATCCTGCCTGTTGTTCGCATTTCACATCGCTAGACGTTTTTATATTTCACCAGTGGATGATACTTAGTGGCTACCTTTTCTGTTTATCTGGAAACAGTTATTTTATAGTTATGTGATACATATGTGCATTATCCTTCTGTTGTCTTTTAGGACACCTAGGAGTGTGATACCCAGGCTTGTCAATCCTCGGAGACCCCCCCCTTTACCGATGACAAGAACTCTGTGATACTGGATGCCTTGAAGCAATATGGTGCTTTTATGCTGGAAATGGGATGGGGAGATATAGCATGCAGGATGCAAACTGGGCACCAGATGGTTGATTATGTGAATGCCATGGATAGCCATGGCATGATATATGAGTAGGTGTGCCACAGGGCCACTGACATGATCACATCTGCATGGAGGACAGCAGCTGCAGTAGACCGTGACCAGATGGTTACTGGGAGAGGGAGTGTTAGGGAACCACCACAAATACCCAATGAAGAATTCTTGGCCAATATCAGGGATCCAGAAAGCTCACAGGAGAGTGCAGTACAGCATGTCCTGGCTGTTGGAGCAACAGTTTCAGAGACTGCAAGCACATCCCAGAAGAGTTTCCAGGTAGGGTTTGGTATCTCAACAGTTGAATATTGCTGTACAATAAAACATCTGCATCACTATGTTACTTTTGTGTCACATAAATTTTTTTTGGAGTGGGGGATTGAAGACTGCTACAGTTATTATCTTAGGTTGGAGTTGTCAGCCATGTTCTTTTTGAAAGTATGGTTAATGGACATATAAACGGGTAAAAGCATTACCCCTGTGTTACTTTTAAATGTGATGATGTTGCCCTTACCTTTTGCTTAACTTCTTCCAGGATCATCTGATTTGCAGAGGGGAATATCACCTGCAGATGGTAAGCCAAGCATTTTTATGTCAGTTCTGCTGCTCAATTTAAAGAAATACTTTAGTGTGTGATGTTGATGTCAGGCCTGTTGTGTGCACTGCTGTACTGTCTGTAACAGTTGCAGCACTGTTAGTTTGTTAGCATACACTGGTATTAATTTTTTCCTGTGTTTGTTGCTTTTCACTACAGGTGATCATGACAGTGGAAGTTTGGGCCACCTGTCACCTGATGTCAGTGTATCAGCAGACTCTCATGATGATGGTGACCAAACAGAGGCAGAGTCAGGGGTTGCAGAAGTTGAATCTGACACTAAGGTTGACATACAGCCATTCCCTGCAATTCCATCAGGCACAGCCAGTAGGCTTACGCCTACCCATTCCAGTGAGCTCTCCGATATTGGACAGGTGGAGGACGTGGCCACTGATCAGGGAAGTATGGCTACTATGGCTTCAATGCCTGTTGACTCTGGCCATAGCCAAAGTGTGGGTGGGGTGCCATGTAGGAGGGTTGATAGGGGTACTTGGAGAGGGACCTTCTGTCCCTCCTCCATCTGGTGCAGGTGTCTCTTCCTATGTCACTCAACATATGTTTAGGGTCATCATGGAGGCACGGGCATGTTCCCAAACTTGCTCCAGACAAATGCTCAAGGCTGAAGATGTGGCACAGGCTGACATGAGTGACTGTCTCCACCCTGTTGCAGATTCAATAGATTGGATGAATTATACATTGGAAAGAGGGGTGTCTGTAATGGACCGAAGGGTATCTGTCATGGAACAAGCACTATCTATGACAATGTCTGCTGGGAGGGGGAACGGCATCCTCGTGGGAGTACGTCAGCCACATCATCTGCTGTTAGCCAATGTGGCCGTGCCTGATCATGGTCCCATATGGCAGTACTTCCACTGTTCCATCAGTGAGTGTGCTGAACACACCCAGACAATGGTAGGTCATGGGGTCATGCCCCTGGGCGTACCCATGAAAGGAGCTCATCCAGCAGACATCAGTCACATTCAGGTAACAGCAGTGCATCTGACCATGGGAGTGGACATGCCAGTGGAACTCTTGGCAGATCCATTTCTCATGGCCAGGGACAACAACGATAAAATGCCACCTATACCATGCACCACTCACACCTGTCCAACATACCAGCATATAGAGCCAGCAGACAGCTTGATTGTGTTCATACAGACATACACACACCAACTTCACCTGGAGGACCCCTACACATACACACACACACACACACACATTACACGGTTCAGCCATGTAGCTTAAAACTCATTTTGTCTCACTGGCCATTTATTGGCTAATCCAGATGTTTGCCTGCTTCAATTTCTTAATCACACCCACCCACCAACCTTTTGCATCACCCTAGGCCTCCTGGCCCCCACACAACACCCTGTACAAGTGATATCTGTACTACATCCCCATTTTCGATCTTTTGGATTCAGGGCTACATAAGCTTTGTGTCTGATGCTCAGGGTGAATAGCTGAATCAAAGGGTTTAGTATATCTGCATGTATGCTGTTGAACTGGTAATTTTACCTTTGACTTGTGTTGGCCTTGGAAAGTTACACAACTGATAGCATCAAAATTTCCTAACTTTATTGTGAATGATCTTGTGAGGGTTGTGAAGTCAGAAACTGCAGTCTGTGTCATTACTTTCTAATTTATTTCCTTAATGATTTTCCAGTACAAATATATGGTGCTAAACTGAGGCCATGCAGTGACCATTACTACTTTTGACTGTGTGAATCTTTGATGCTGAGGCCTTCTACTTGATAAAGAGCACACAAACCACACAAGTCTCTGTTACAGAAATGATCTTAACATGTGACAGCAATCTCCCACCTTTTACTTGTTTGCACTACCAATTAGTGAAATACAAGGATATGCCACTCATTCATATTATTACACATTATACAATGACTGGTCAGTAATATTCAAAAAGGAGCACGCTGACTGGTCAGTCCAACCAGCGTGCCCATTGTAAATCCGAGACTATACCAATGGAAAAAGGACCGGTTGCCCAGACATTTTTCCACTTGTATATCCCATAAAATTTTTACTTTTCTTTCTTTTTTTTTTAAATAAATTTACAAAACCGAAGACCTCAAATGAACAAGGGAGACAGCACAGAGAAAAATAAGAGGATAATCAGGTATATTCTGTAAAACTAAAGAAAAGACCTGATTATCCTTTTATTTTCTCCGTCCTGGCACTCCCGAATGTTAAAAGTCTCCCAGTTTCTTATTTTTTAATAAATAAATAATAATAAAAAAAGGCAATGGAGATCTTCTTTTCAAGTCCCATACGCATGCGCAGTACATCAAGAAAGCCCCAAGATACTGGAGAAAACACGGAAGGGCACCACAGAGGTGTTATACAAAGACATTATTTAACTCATTCTTTTCAGAGCAGCTCAGAAAATGCTGCCTGCTTACTTCCACCACAGGAACAACAGTGCAGCCTGAGCTCATTTTCAGATAATCCATTTGTAATACCGTACAGAAAACAAATGCTCATAACTCTTTAACTATAAGAGCTAGACTAAAAATGTAAATGCAAAAGTCGCTCAGAAGACACTGCCATTTCCAACAGTGTAAATACTGATATTGTGTATTTAAGTCATTATTAAATACTTGCCAAGGAATGCTGATATTGTGCATATTTTTTACCTTTTTGGTAAAACAAATTACAATATCTTGGTGAATGTACCATGTAGACCCATACAATTTGTAACTGACTTATTTGTATGAATGCCAGCTTTAACCTTAACCATTAATGTGTGATGCTCCATTATGGAGATATTCTCAGAAATAATACTTGATAAATAAACAAAGCATAATATCTCAGCACCTGTAACAGACAGAGACTACATATCAGCGTACAGGTTGTGTGACTCAATGTCAGCTTCAAAATGATGCATCATCTGTGTCGTCACCATGCTCCCTTGCAAAGATATGGTTATAATAATGAGAAATATTGCAAATGCATAATTTTCATAATCTTACAAGACTAAACAAACTGTGATATTAGTATATGTGTACAGCATGCAGACACAGTTCTTTTACCATGCTGTAAGGAGTAATACCTGTCCTCAAAATGAGGTATTACTTGGGACAGTGACATGCTCCCTTGCAAAGTTATCTACCAAAATATGAAATAAATCATAATTTCAATTACCTAAGTCCTAAACAAACTTTGATATCTGTACATGTGCACAGTATACAGAGACAGTTCTTTTACCATGTTTTAACTATTAATGTCTTCAAAATGTGGTATTACTTAGCACACTGACATACTCCCTTGCAAAGTTATTTACCAAAATATGAAAAAAAAATCATAATTTTCATAGCCTTAGACATAAACAAACTGTGATATCTGCACATGTGCACAACACATAGACACAGTTATTTTATCATGTTGTAAGGACTAACACTGTCTTCAAAATGAGGTATCACTTGGCACAATGACATTCTGACTAGCACAGTTACCAAAATAAAAAAAAAAATCATAATTTCTATAACGTAAGTCCTAAACAAACTGTGATGGCTGTACATGTGCACAGCATACAGACAGAGTTCTTTTTTCATCTTGTAAGTACTAATACTGTCTTCAAAATGAGGTATTACTTACCATGTTGACATGTTCCCTGACAAAGTTATTTACCAAAATATGAAAAAAATATCATAATTCTCATAACCAAAGTCCTAAACAAACTGTGATATCTGTACACATGAACAGCATACAGACAGTTATTTTTCCATCCTGTAACTACTAATATTGTCTTCAAAATGAGGTATTACTTAGCTTGTTGACATCTTCCCTGACAAAGTTATTTAGAAAAATATGAAAAAATATCATAATTCTCATAAACATGGTCCCAATCAAACTGTTATTTATGTGCATGTGCATGGCATACAGATACAGGTATTTTTACATCTTGTAAGTATTAGGACTGTCTTCATAATGATGTGCTACTTGGCATGTTAACATGTTGCTTGACAAAGTTAGTTAAAATATGAAAAAATATATCATAAGTCTCATACTGCATACAGTTTTTAACATGAGGTTTTACTCAGCATGTTGACAAGTTCCTTAGCAAACTTTTACAACTAAATATGAAAAATATCAGGGTCACTCAAAAACATATTGACTGTCCCACACCTGTGCTTGCAATGTGATGATGACTTTTAGTAATGTGAATAACGGACAGCTGCCAATGGGTTTACCTGACAAGTGATAATGACTCAGTGTTATACTGTAACTGCACAAATAATGTGATAATGACATGCATGTCTTTACTGTAAGATTCTGCATGCTCATACAAAGGTGTTAATTGCTCCACATAACATTTTGAGCAAACAATCATTACATTCATGGTGCAAGGATTATGTAAGACTGAGTCATTACCATCCATCAGGAAAAGTCAGGAGTAGTGCAGTAAAAGTTGTATAACATTTCTATATTATTTAGTCCAGGGGTATGCCATCTGTGGCTCTGGACCCGCATGTGGCTCTTCCACCCCTCTGCTGTGGCTCCTTGTAGCTTTGAAAAATGGCCACTCTCCCGCACGACACACACACACACACACACACACACACACACACACACACACACACAGAGCAATCAAGTGATGGATTCTAAACATTGGTCTTATAAACTTAAAAACTTGCTAGAAAAACATGGTTTCTTTTACCATGCATTCCACACACACAGAGCGATCGAGCAATTCCTTGGCAGCATTAGCATCGCCTAAAAGGTCTCTGTACCTTTCCACCATACCTCTGAAACACTTACCACAAGAAATGTGGACACAGCCACAAGTAAAGGGGGAAAAAGGAAAAAAATAGGGTCAGATTTTAAATATTTCTCTTATAAACTTTGAAAATGCTAGAATAACACTTTTTCTGTTAACATGCACTTCTACACACACACACACACACACACACACACACACACACACACACACACACACACACACACACACACACACCCACACACCGATCAAGCAGTCCCAATAAAAATCTTAACAAAGGAATGAAAATGGGACGGATTTTAAATATTGCTCTTATAAACTTAGTTCTTTTATATACAGTATAACTATATATAAAACTTAATATGCTGTGTTGTCTTCATTCTACAGTTCAAATATGTTTTGTGGCTCCAGATGAATTTTATTTAGTAAGAGTAGGGCCAAAATGGCTCTTTTGATAGTAAAGATTGCAGACCCCTGACTTAGTCCTTCTTGCCATCTAAATTCTACACATGACTAACAACAGCAAATAAATTTAGTTCAGGATGGTTATTCTCTTCAAACAGTTCCTCAGCATCCATATATGTTTTGTATCAAGTGAATGGAGAATAGATGCAGTCATTCCACTACATCAGGGAGGACCATTCACAGACACAGACAATTACAGACCAGTAAATCTGATCAGCCTCATATGTAAGCCATGTGTAAGCCAAGGAAAGACTTATCATGGAACTTAACAATAAGGACATAGGAATCTCCCAAACACTGGACTTATCTCACTTTAGATTCGTCAAAAGCAGGCCATGCTTACTCAACCTGGTGGACTACACAATGCATGCCTCAAACTGGCCAAGGCTTTTGACACACTATCTGCCACTCAGACATAGTAGAAAATCTAAATAAACCAGGAACTAACCCCTACATCATCTGATGGATTGCCATCTTGCCCACAGATAGGATGAAGGAGATCAAAATACGGGAAATTATCTCCTCAAAGAGACCAGTTACCATTGGAGTCCCCTAGGGTTCAGTGCTGGGACCTCTCCTGTTTGTCATCTACTTCTCTGAGGTAAACAAAAACTGCTAAAGGGTTCTGGCTGACATGTTTTTTGAAGACTACAAGCTAAGAGCACTATTAAATCCTCAAATGATTTGTCTCAAACAAGTAATTGGTGCTAGAACCATGGTCTGAAACTAAATGTCAAAAAATATATCATCATATCTTTTGGGAACTTGTCTACCCTGAAGAACTACCACATTGACGATACCCTCAAAAGCAGACCCAGTTATTCAGAATATAGGAGCACACTAAGTAATAAACTACTTATGTTTGGAGTGATATCATTTGCACTTACATGGATGCTGGAAATTAAAGCAAAGACCAAAAAAAAAAAAAAGAAATAAAAAATAAAATAAGGTTAATGACACCCATCATATAGGAAAAATCATTTGGGATTGCAATGCCAGAGATATTTGCATTATCAACTGGAGCCAATTCCGTTCCCACAACACAATTCTTCAGATGTATCAACAGAAGATACAGTGCTTCACATCCTCAGCCACTATCTAACCCTCCCCCATACCTGGGTGGCATACCTAGCACAAGTACCACTAACCACGGAACACTATGCAAATGATAATGATGGCTATGAGGATAGGAGCTATACATTTGTGAATTATGTGCGGAGAAATATCTGTTAGACAGTACAAATTGTCCATGCATTACTCAGCATAGCTCACAGGCTGCATTGCATTCACCAAACATTATCTTTGTAACTTTACACTATCACATCGTGAATGTCATGGCCCACAGATGTGGATGAGATGCCACTTCAGCTGTGTAAGTTATAGACAGTGAATTAATGTGCCTACATAAATAATTAAGCATCAAAGACTGACTTATCTCTTATGTATTGTTTCAGAATTTCATTGTCTTCATTTATTCACTAAATATAAAATAAAAAAATGATAAATATTTAGCATGAAAGTCAATAAAAGAAACGGCAGTAAAACAAAACATTTAAAATGAAATGGGAGATGTGAGCTGTCAGGAGTCAAACAAATTTCCGAAAAGAAATGGAAGGTTGGGCTACTTGTAAAGGTAACCTCTGAGTTACACAAACCCATACCTGAAAAAAGACAATTTGTTCTTCAAGAGAAAAGTTAAACAGGCAAATATTGGCTTATGTGAGGTCTCAAAACAGGTTAAATGAACATCTAGCAGTACCTCGTCTATGAACATAAAAGATGAGACAGGCAGTAGAAGCAGGAACTATTGCACACTGACAGGACCCAGACAATGTTAGACCCAAAAGTTTAAAAGCAAGCTCTAAAACACCAGACTTGTACCAGCTGGTGCCCGGTCTGAGTCCTGAAGCCCCTGTCTAATATGACTGCAGGGGGAAGCTCCATCAAGGAGTATGGCTGCAGAATTCTGTACCTACTGCAGCTGTGTGATGTCACCTTCTGTAAACACATGGCAACGGTCCTTACATTACATCAACATGGAAGACACAATAGCGTGAGCCACCATCCCATGGTCCACAGAAAGAATAAAAAGTTTGTTGCATGCAATAACTTGTTCACATAGACATAGAGTGACTGCAGTACATCTCATATGTAGTCCTTAATTATCAGCTTATTTTTCAAGAACCATGCCTAAATCCTGGAAAACAAAGATATGAATTCCAGTCAACTCCCACACAACAAATAAAGAGTGAAGGACTGGAACATGTTCATAATGGACCTTGTCATGCACTGCCATCACCTCCATCTTTGTTATGCCAAGATTATGTAAAATAACGGATGCCCAGTCTACGATGGAGTCTTGATAGTTTTGTACAGGATTATTATGTTGTATAGGCATCTGAGAACAGGACAGTGCATCCGAGTATTTTAAGCTTAGCAATGATAGTTAACACAGTTTCCTCTTATGATCCCTTGTAATGGCATCATGCAAGTAGAAAACAAGAGTGGTACAAAAATAGGACCCTTATAAACTATACAGATAAGTGAATGGCTAATAAGGAAGAAACTCCAGAAAAGACTTACTGAATGTGATCAGAAGTATAACTGACTGACTATCCAAGTACTACAGATAATAAACTACAATGAATTTAAAGCTACTTAAGTTTCCTGAATGACAGTCAGTAACACCATGGGAGACCATGAAATATAAAGCTGAAAAACGGACACTAATCTCTCTTGATAAGAAGACCAGTAACCATCATTTTCAGAGTAATCTCAGTGCTGTGACTGATTTGATATAAACCCAGACTGACAAGGATCAAGTGGGTCGCAGGACATTAATTAGAAATACATTATTATACAAGCTCCATTTAGTTATGGTACTGATGAATGCACTATTAAAAACTATCCCTGATTCTATTTACCTGCAGTTTTACCTAGGTCTCCAGGCTCCCTGTAAAAAACATCTTCTCTAAGCAAGGAAAATAAAACAAACAAAAACCTTTTTGTAAAACTGCTTGCAATTAATATAAAAAGCAGTTTGCTGCAGTTCAAACAATAATAACAATAGGCGCATTAGCGTATTAGCGCTTCAGCCGTGACCACAAATGTATCGGTATTCATTTATGATACTAAACTGCTGCACCATTGCACAGTTACAGCTGGTATAGCAGTAAGCAGACCTAAAAAAAGACAAGGTGGTGAATTACATATAAATGCACGTGAATTCACATTATATTTTCTGTTAACATCAAGTTCTATAAAGCGGGAGCCTGACTATCCTGATTATGTTTGCATCTGTAATCTTAGAGATAGCAGGTTAAGAGCTAAACAGCTGATATCAGAGACAAGTCAGCATCTGTCAAGCTCCTCTGACCCATTATACACACCTTTGGAGAGGTTGGCTGATAAAGTGATTACTAGATTCTTAAAGAAAAGGCAGTAAGTGGCATAGTGCTTTGCAGTGGCATTCATTCCCTTCTGGTATCAATGTAAGAAATGTCACAAGAGAAATCGGGAGAAATAGTTGTGAGCTGTCTGGTTGCAATGTCTAAATACTAGCAGAGGTACATTCTGAAACAAGCTTCATTTTAATGTTTTCTTTTATAAGACTGTAACCTGAGCCTCATTACAGCTGAACAGTTTACAACAATTTCTTTAGGTGCAACAAGCAAGATTTACTGTTTCACTAGCATATGAGAATGCTTACGTTTCTCAGCTGTCCACGATTTAGTCTCATATTTTCATCCTGCCCCTAATAAACGTTTGATTTCTTGCTAAATAATTGAGGATTACATTCAATAAATAATGGTATACTGTTTATTACAGTTCTGTACTTCATATCAGAAAATGCAGGATGATGAAAAAGAAAAAAGAAAACATGGCGGAATCGGAACAGAAAGGCAGGCAGCTAACATTCATAACTACTGCACTGTAAGGCGATTTTCTCGGCAAAGCCAAATATGAACACCATGTAACTCCACTCTAAAAATTAAGTTGACAAGGTAACTGACAAAGTTCAGTTACTTTTTCAACTTAAGATTCAGCAGTGGAGGTACAATATGACTGCAAAATTACTTGCGTTGCTAGAAGGTAGTCAGGTTTAAATATGTGCAATTCCTACTGTCTCACAGCATGCTCGGATGTAAGCACAAAGGCACCATGAGACGATAGTCGGGGTTAAGAAAAATAAGTATTTTTTTTTTCTTAAATAATGTCATTATATAATAGCAATAAATGACTCTGTGGTGTGGTATATTGAAGATTTACCCACAGTTGGCTTTATTTAATCACTCAGGCTTTGCTCTCGTGATTAAACCACACCAACAGTGGCTAAATCTTCAATATACCACACAGACATCGTTGGTTATTGCTATAATACACTCCAGGTTCGAGACCTTCTTTGTAAATGCAGCAGTTGACACTGTTGTAGTTCAAGGCTGTCTCTGTCAGATGCAAGCAGCACACAGTCAATACATGGGGAGGTAGAGGTTGTGGGAGTTGCATGGCATCAATGTTACTCTATATATGTGTCTAGGAGGAAGGTTTTAGGCCCCTACGTGGTAAGTGACTGTGCTATGCGTTGCCTCTTAGCCTGAAGCAGTTTCCTCAGGTTAATGTTCTGTAGCATGGCACATACTATGAATATTTCTGTACATGTCCATTGATTGTACTGCAGGGCTCCCCCAGATGTATCTAAGCACCAGAACTGTGACTTCAGCAGCCCAAACACACGCTCTGTGATATTTCTGCTTTGACCGTGTGCGTCACTATGGCATTCTTCCGTGGGTGTGTTTGCATTTCTGATGGGTGTCATCAGCCACATTTCCAGTGCATAGCCTGCATCTCCCAGTAAATGACCCTGTGGGATACACCCCCTAGCAAACTAACTAAGAGCTCTCATAAAATCATCCAAGGCAAATTTTGAGAGAAAAATCGCCAAGGACTCTAAAGACAATCATAAGGCCTTCTTTAGCTATGTTAGAAACCTAGGAGGAAACTCCCAGATATGCTCAGAATTAGTTCAAAATGATGTGAAAATTACTGAACCTACACACATTGCTAACATACTGGCTGACAGGTTCAGTGCAAACTTCTCCCCCCCCCTCCCCCCAAAAGGAGAGATATCTATTCCAGAGGATTGTAGCCCCCCAAACATCTCCAACGCCCAGGTGAGAACTGCCCTCACTAAGGCAAAAACACAGCATCCATGGGACCAGATGGTGTCCCCGGCTGTGTGCTTCATGAACTCAACGAGGAATTAAACCCACAGTTAGGACAGCTGTTTAATCTTAGCCGCACCTCAGGATCACCCAAGGAGTGGCGCACGGCGACTGTGGTCCCACTTCATAAGGGCGGTGCCTCCACAGACCCTGGAAATTACCGCCCCATTAGCTTGACAAGCCTTATCTGCAAAGCCATGGAGAGGATCATAATGGAACTCATAAATAAAGACATAGGGAACTTGCAGACTTTGGATCCAACCCAGTTTGGCTTTGTCAAAGGCAGATCCTGCCTCTTAAACTTGGTTGACTTTTTCGAGACAGTCACCAAGGCCATTAGCCTACCTCGACCTGGCAAAGGCCTTCGACACAATACCCCACTCAGGTATCATCGAAAAACTCATCAGCTTGAATGTAAACCCATACATCACAAGATGGGTTGCAAACTGGCTAAGCGACAGAACCCACAGGGTCAGAGTTGCTGGAGCCATGTCAGACTCAAAGCCTGTCACAAGTGGTGTCCCACAGGGCTCAGTCCTGGGTCCACTCTTGTTCGGCATCTACTTTTCTGAAGTACAAGCAAACACAGGAGGGTTATGGCTGACAAAGTTTGCAGATGACTGCAAACTGGGCGCCATAGTCGAAAACACATCTGACACAGATATCCTCCAGAAGGGCCTCACAGAAACGGATAACTGGTGCCAGAGCCATGGCCTGAAGTTAAACGCCAAAAATGCATAGTCATACCCTTCGGGAAAAACAAGGTTACCCCTAGCTACCATATAGGTGACAATCCACTGAGCACAGAAAAAGTCATCAGGGATCTGGGGACCCAAGTTGACAGTAGTCTTCGTTTGACACTCATGTTGCTAAAGTAGTTAGGAAAACCTTCTATATCGCCCACCTGATCATGAAGGGATTCACATCTAGATCAAGGGAGGTCATCGTCCCCCTGTACTCATCACTCATTAGACCTATGATTGAGTACAATGCCCGCTCGAATGTATCTGACCAGACACCTGATGCAGCTTGAAAGGCCCCAAAAGTTCCTCACCAAAAGGATAAAGGGTCTCAAAAATATGTCTTATGCTGCCCGACTGAAAGAACTCCAGCTTTATTCAGTCTCATACCGCTTGCTCAGAGGTGACCTGTGCCTGACATATAAGGCCATGTCAAACCCAGATTTGATGAATATGCTTCACCTCAAAAATCTAGATCCCTCAGAACCACAAGGGCGGAGACTTAAACCTTGACACGGTTATAAATAGAACGTGCTGGAGGGACAGATTCATCACCCAGAGACTCCCTATGCTGTGGAACAAAATCCTGGTACATGTGAGGCAGAGCACCTCGCTGGCCTTGTTCAAGAGGAATCTTGACCAATGGATGGGAGATCGCAGATATACCCCAGGGATTACTTCAGTGTCACTGCTTGACAGAGGCACAGAAAAATGATAGGCATAGTTTTTATTCAAACTAAAGGGGTGGCGAAAGCCACATAACTATGGGCTAGGCTTATAAATGCCCTTGGGCAGATAGCCTAGTATGAACCTATGAACCTATGAACATAAGGTACAGCTGGGAGGTGTGCCAGACATGTGAGTTATGGTAACTGCCAGGGTTGTCAGCACACACACATTCAAGATGATTCCCTTGGCTTTACACACGACTTGGCAGTTGAAAGAGTGGTAGCCATTTCTGTTTATGTAGAGCATACTCTGTTCCCCGGGTGGTGTTTTAAGTTCAATATGTGGCACCCAGTACTTCAGCGTAGTGTGCTACATGGTAGAACTTCTACATATTTCTGGCCCTCTCCTCAAAACTACGAGGAAAATATATGTGGTCACTGGCATGATGGAGCATAGCATTCAGGAATTGGTGGAGGATCCTGGATGCTGATGCCTGTGACACCCCCAGCATGTTCCCTGTTGGTCTCTGAAAGGTACCTGTAGCTAAGATTCTAAGGGCTACACATACCTTTTTCTCTACTGGGATGCATTCCCCTCAAATGACTATGGCTCTGAGTTGAGGACAGCAGAGGTCACAGAGTTCCTGTAGTGTTGCCCCAGTCCACCCTGTAGAGCTATACAATTTCCACATCATGGAGGTTGTGAAAAGTTAAACGAAGCCTGAAAACTCTTTTTCTCAGCCTAGGTCTATTAGCAGCAGCACTGGCTTTAGCCTGTAGCACATACAAGTGAATTAAAGCAGCAGCAGCCCCTAACCTTCTGTCTGTGTAGACTCCTTCCCATGGCTGTATTTCAAAAGAAAAACTAGCACTGAGTCTACACAGCTGCTTTATACCTTGTTGAATAGCTCCACCACGCTGGATTGGTTGATTAGCATGAAATTCAGCTGCTTATGTTGTAATTAGCATGCCGCAGTCTTTATCTTGTTTGTGTGGGGGGTGTGCCTCTACATGGTGCTTACTGAATCCGAATTTCATTGCTATCGATGGTAGAAAAATGCCATGTAGGGTTTATTGAACCCCCCCTCCCCAAGGGTCTTGTTGGTATAGAGTAATCAAAACATACACAGTCAGCATACCTCTCAACCTCTTAGAGCAAAACATCTGGACAAAGCCTAAAATGGTGAGGGGACAAATAGGAACAGATTTTAAATATTGCTCTTACAAACTTAGAAAGTTGCTAGAATAATAGGTTTTGCATTAGCATGCATTTTCTGAAGGCTGTGGAGTTTTAAACTCAAATGTTTGTCATTATTTAATGACTTCAATCCTCAGCTATTTGCCAGAAAAGTACAGATTTTAGGAGGAACACACTAAAAATATGAAGCAAAATTCTGGACATTCTGCGAAAATCTGTACAGTTGAGAGGTATGACAGTCAGACAACCATCTGAATAGCGTTTTGCTCAGAAACATTACAACCCAATCTGGTAATAGCAAAGCCAGCAAACAATTGGGGGCCCTTTCTAAAAGTTTTGGTTTTGTGTAGGTAGAGTTTAAGCTGCTGAGCTGCCTGTGTATCAGATACTCTCCTTTGCTGGAATAATACTAGATCAACACTGGAAGGTTACTATCCATCTTGGAAAGAAAGGCTGGACTGTTCTTAAGGTCACTCTACCCTTATGGAACGCCAAACATGGTGCCATATCAGACAAGCCATGTAGTTCTGAAATTCATCTAGCTGATCTAACCACCACCAAAAAAGTGTTTTCCAAGATAAATACTTCAAGTCCGCAACTGAAGCTGGTTCAAACTGCGGCTCTGTTATTGTTTGCAGGAATAAATTTAGATCTCATGGTGCAGTAGGCTATGTAAAGGGTAGTTGTGAAAGGAGCACTCCTTTGTGGAGGGTTTTACACAGTTTATGAGTGCCAAAAGTATTGTTCTGGTATACTAGGTAGTAACTGGAAATGCCAGCAAACTGCATTTTGTTGAAGTTGCTGGAATCTGCTTTGAATAATGTAGACAGAAATTAAGCATCTACAATAGAAAATTAATAATGATCAAATCCTTGACTAGTTAGCTGCACCGTTAATTAATGTAGAGGGATAAAGCCCCAACCATGGCCTTGGCAACTCAGGTTCAATTAATGGTTCAAATGACTGATGGAATGGCAGAGAGGGATATGTCTTACCATCCCTGCAGGGGAGGGTGGTGAGGTGGGTGTTTTCTGCAATGATCCCTGTTGGAGGTGTGGTCCAGAGGAAGTAGGCAAATGGACTAAGCTGAGCTGCTGTGGAGGTGGTGTGATATACTGCAACATATGCCCACCCCTCAGACACAACCATGGGCATTGAGGGAGTTACGGGTATGTCATAAAGAAACCCCACTGCCAGACTGACAGTGCAACTTCCCCCACCCCCAGGATGCCCAAAGGATCCCTGCTCCTCCAAGTAAAAAGTACTGGTGACAGACTGGGAGAGGACTGGAGTAGCCAGCAGACCCAGTGATGGATGTAGAGTAGACTGGCATGTGTCCAGATGAGGATGGGGACCCCCCCCAAAAAAAAACAGTTCTTGACTACTTGCCCTGACAGAGAAACACTTACATTCACCTTTATACATTTTTGTGAAGACAGCTTCTAAAAATCACAGAAAATGTGGACTACATTCTTAAAAAGGAAGTATGTGTGGTTATTAGGGGAACTGAAGAAACCATGCAGTTAGCTTGAGTTTGTGGAAGCCTGAGTAAGGCTGACTAGAAGGGACAGAGAGAAGATCTAGTTGTAGATCCAGAAGCCAAACTGGGTTTTTCAAATGATGCCTGATCAGAGGGAACCAAATCTGTCTGGGCCAGTATGGAGCAATGAGAATCACTTGCTATTTTCATGTTGATGCCTTTTGCAGAAACTTGCTCATTAGGGTAAGCGGGGGTGGGGGTGGGTGGGGGGGGGGAGTCACAGAGAAGACTGCGCGGTGGGGGGGGGGCAGCACTGGCAGGGTACAGCATCTCTGGATGGCTGACCCCTTGCGGGAACTAGGGCAAAGTAGCTTTTACATTTGATGTTGAAAGGAAGTAGCAAATAAATCGCAGCAAGTCAACCCCCATTGATTGAAAATCTCTTGAACCACTGCTGGATTGAGGGACCGTCAAGAGGCATTAGTATTGACCTACTGAGCTGATCAGCTAGCCGGCTAGACTTCCATGGAAATGTGTACTGCTACTAGAAAGTGGCATGAATTCAATGCCCTCTGCCATACTCTCATTGTCTCTCTGCATAGGGGATAAGATCTGGTTCCTCCCTGTATGTTGATATACCAGACTACCGACATATTGTCTGACTGTATGGCTATCACTCCTAAAGGCAAAAGATCCTGGAACTAAACTGCTCTCATCTCTAGGACGTTGATGTGAAGACTGGCCTCTAACTGACTTCAAAATCCTTGGAACATCCTCTCTTCAAAATGCTCCACCCCCCATCTCAGAGAAGAGATATCCATTATTGCTGTCAGTGTGAGCATATCAAATAGGCCTTCCTTCCTGAAGAAAAAAAGAAGTTATGTCTTACCATAATGTTCCATCTGAGTTGTTGATCTTCTTCCAGTCATCACTGATGGGTTCGGTTCCGAGCCCTCGGAACAGAGTCGGCCTTACACCAAGCTTGCGTGCACCAAAAACTCTCAAGCTAAGCTGCTACCCACAATGCCTTTTGTTCAGTTGCCTCAGATCGAGTTTGTGTGCAACATATAGAGAAAGAATAAGCCAGAGGCCATCTCTATGCAGAAACCCTAATACACCACAAAGACCCAGATGATCCGCCAGGAACCTTCGGAGGGGGTCGCTGGGAGGGTGTGATGACTGGAAGAAGATCAACAACTCAGATGGAAAGTTATGGTAAGACAATTTCTTTATCTGAAGTTGTTAATCGTCTTCCTATTCATCACTGATGGGATCGAGTCCCCAACTACTTGGAGAACCTGGGTGGCCCTTATGGAACAACATTCCTGAGAACCATTGAGCCAAAGGCCACTCTTCCCCTGGAGATCAGATCCAATTTGTAATGTTTGATAAAAGTGTGGGGCTTAGCCCAAATGGCAGCTGCACAAATGTCATCCATGGAGTCCCTAGAGTGGAAGGCAACAGATGCTGCAATAGTCCTAGTTGAGTGAACTCTGATTTGACCCGATTTAGATCCCTCCGTAAGTACATATGTGAAGGTGATGCAATCCCTGAGCCATTTAGACAAAGTAACTTTTGATACTGCACCTCCCACTCTAGGGCCAGCAAAGGAAATGTAAAGCTGGTCTGACTTGCGGAATGATTTAGTTCTGTCCAGATAAAAGCATAATTGTCTATGAACATCTAGGGAATGTAGGCAGTATTCTCCCTTGTTTGAATAATTTGGGAAAAACACAGGGAGCTGAATGGACTGGTTAATGGAAAAATTCGATACCACTTTGGGGAGGAAGGATGGGTTAGTTCAAAGTGATACTCTGTCCTTATGAAGATCAGATAAGGGCTCTTGATACACAATGCTTGTAATTCCGAAATTCGTCTTGCTGAAGTTATAGCCACCAGGAATAAGGATTTCCAAGATAAGAATTTTAGATCACAGGTGGCAGCAGGCTCAAACAGGGGCAGAGAGAGGTGCAGAACCCAGGACAAATTCCATGCCTCCACCGGCTGTCTGATGGGAGGTCTGCTGTGAAAAATACCCTTGAGGAATGTCTTGCAAAGGCGAGAGGAGATAAGTGGTACTCCTTCAGACCCGTTATGGTAGTTGGAAATTGCTGCTAGATGGACTCGAATGGTAGAAGCCGAGGCACCTTTGTCGAACAGCTCAGCCAAATAATGAATAATGGCCACGGGGACTGAGAAAGGGTCTAGCTCCTGATTACGTGACCAAATTGAGAATCTTTTCCATTTATCCTTGTAAAGTTTTCTGGAGGATGGTTTATGAGAAGCCAAAATAATATGCAGGACAGGTGAAGAAAGGGTTTCTTGCCTGGCAACTAACGGAAGTGGAGAAACCAAGCTCTCAGCTTGAGGGTGGACAGATTCGGAGAAGTCAGCCCTTGTGGGTGAGAAATTAGGTCCTGACGAGTGTCTGGGATCCAAGGAGGTTGTAACAGATGAGGTCGGAGGAAGGGAAACCACACTTGATGAGGCCGAAATGGAGCAATGAGGGTCACTTTGCTTCTCAACTGAATCGCATTCTGCAGAAAGAGGGGAATCAGAGGAATCGGAGGGTAAGCATAAAGGAGATCCGTGGGCCAACCGTGGACTACAGCGTCTCTCGGTTACTCCCCGAGAGGGGGAAAGATGGCAAAGTAGCTGCTGCATTTTGCATTTGAAGGGGAGGCAAAAAGGTCGCAGCGACTGGAAATTTCCGTCGCCACACTTGAGTTGAGAGACCACTCCTGCGGATGAAGTATGCATCTGCTCAGTCTGTCTGCAATCACGTTGGAGCTCCCTGGGATGTGCACTGCGATCAGGAAGTGGTTGGAAGCTGTCGCCCACTGCCAGATTCTCATGGCTTTGCGACAAAGGGGGTAAGACTTGGCCCCCCCGTTTGTATATGTACCCGACCACGGACATGTTGTCTGAATGGACAGCAATCGTTCCGGATGGAAGAAGCGGATGAAAAGCTTGCAACGCCAACAGCACAGCTCTTAACTCCAAGATGTTGATATGCAAATTGACCTCTACATTGGACCACGTACCTTGGACTGACTTTCCCTGGAAGTGGCCCCCCAACCCCATCAGGGAAGCATCCGTGGTCACCGTGGCGCTGGGCTGTGGAACCTGGAAGGGACGACACCAAAGATTTTCATCTGTACGCATCCACCAGAGGAGATCTTGTTTGCAAATGTTGGTGATGAGAATCTTTGAGTTCAGGGGGTGGAGATTGGGTATCCACTGGGCCTGAAGGAGCCATTGTAGTAATCTCATGTGTAGTCTGGCTAAGGGGACTATGGGGATGGCTGCGGCCATAGAGCCTAAGGCCTGAAGAATCTCCCTTGCAGACACCTTGCTTTGGCAGAGTATCACCTGAATTTGTGCCCTGAGTCTCTGAAGTCTATGGGGAGGAAGAGAAATTAGGCTTGACTGCGTGTTGAATATTGCCCCTATGAATTGCAGTTGTTGTGATGGATAGAGGTTTGATTTCTGCCAGTGTATGGTGATGCCTAATGACTCCACTAGGGCCAAGGTGTAGCAGAAGGCCCTGACCAGGAGACTCTTGGGGGGGGGGGGGCAATCGTCTAGATATGGAAACACCTGGGATACCTGAAGTCTCACATGAGCTGTTACCACTGCAAAACATTTCGTGAACACTCTTGGGGCCGTCAAGAGACCGAAAGGCAGGGCTCTGAATTGGTAATGATTGGCTCCCAGCTGGAAGCAATGGAAGCTCATGGAGTGCTTATCCATCTTGATATGGTAATACGCATCCCGGAGATCTAATGAGTACATTCACACACCCTCCTGCAGATAGGGGAGGATGGATTGAATCGTGACGATGTGGAACTTGGTCTGAACTACTGATTTGTTTAGATGACTGAGATCCAGAATGGGCCTCTAGTCCCCTGTTTTCTTTGGCACCAAAAAGAATCTTGAGTAGAACCCTGATCCGTGCTGATCTGAGGGGACCTTTTGGATGGCTCGTTTTTGAAGTAGCTTTCATATCTCGGAAGCTGCCTCCTTCCTTTGACTGGGTGGAACATCGGGAAGGGATTTCGGAGGTCTTGGATAAGATATTAGTAGAATATGGTGATTCTCTGCACCCACTGATCATTCGTAATGTACAGCCAGGCATCTTGGTGCAGAGAGAAACGCACCCAGACTGCTTCCAGAGGAAAGCAATCTGGCAGCGCCTCAGGAGCGCTGATATGGTCTACCTGAGAAGGAATCACTGCAGCCCTGGTTCCGGGGACCCACTCTGCCTCGAAAGGGACGTCTTCCATTACTGGAACCCCCTCTGCCTCTGGAGGAGTCCTCACCACATGCGTCTCGGAAAGGACCTTGCGACTTCTTGTACCACATTTTTCTGCTCCTCTGGTTCCTGGAGAATGAACGCTGAGGTTTGGAAAACCATAGGTCAAAGGCAGACAAGGTCTTCCTGTCTTGCTTGCACCTGGCTAGTGTATCCTTGACCTTCTCACCAAACAGAGCAGAGGACTCGATAGGAGCATTTAGAAAGGAAGACACGAGGTCACAGATGCGCATCTAGGTGTGACATCTCATGACTACACCTGCACCTGCAGCTCTAGCTGCTCCTTTGGTTGCGTGTAACAGCAACCTCATGGATGAATTGGATATGGATTCTAGGGTGGCAAGTTGGAAAGCAACCTTATCTCATGCTCCATCCGATACTTGACCCGCAAGGGTTCCGGATAGTTCGGAGATAAGATCTCTTTTGAGCCTCGTAAAATGTGCCATAAAGTTCAGAGACATAACCATGAAGGTCGCTGACACAAAGATTCACTTCCCTAACCTGTCCACTGCCTGGGGAGACTCTGCTGGGCGGGTGAACAGCAGGACTCTCTTCTGCAAGGTCCTTTTTCATGGCAGCCGCCACCACCATAGCGTCCATTGGCAAGCCTCTGGACCAATGGGGCTGAGCCTCTGGTGGGGAGAGTACTTTGTCTGAGCTCCTAGGGATGTCATCAATGGAGTCGGGGTTCTTTCAAACCCGTTGCATGATGTGTTTAACCAGCTCATCGGCGGGGAGGGGTCACCAAGAAGTAGAGGGCCGAGAGCGAAAGGCCTGCAGGAATATGGATTCCTCGGAGGAAGGGGTTGAGGACTTCCAGTCACCCTCTGTTTCAAGATTTCCATGATGTCCCCGAAGGAGACATCGTCAGGAGGCAACCATGGGGACCCTTCCTCATCATCGTAGTCTGTATCCTCTGTGAGTGACTCCTCCGGGGAGTCCATGTGTCTCCTCTTACACACCCATTTCCGAGGAGGTTCTTTGGTGGGAACATCCGAAGAAGACTCAAAAAGTGAAATGCCCTGAACAGGGGTCTCCTGGGCCTTGTGCTCTCGGAGTCCTGGGGACGTGGACTTTGACAGCTCTGGCTCAGAGGAAACTGGAGTAACCAACTGTGGAGGATTGCTGGCAGCATGTGCCCTCTACATCACCCGGAAAGCGGGCCCACCCGAAGAGGAATGGGAGCGCGGAACCAAAGAAGACAAAATCGGAACCGGGGGTCACCCCCCGCTCCAAATGGACCACCCCCGGGGAAGGAGCCTCAATCAAGCTTGGAGCGGTAATCACCCTCTGCTCCGAAGTTGGGGCCGACATAACTGTCGGAACCGACACAGGGACCAGGGGCTCAACCCCCCCCCCCCCCAAGCATGAGATTGAGGAAGGGTGGGTTCTGACGGAACTGGCACCCAAAGGGATCTCGAAGCTTCAGAAAGAGCAGTTGTCGGCACCAAGGAAGGAATTCCTCTAGTATAAGTTGGATAGATGAGCCTTGGAACCGAGGGGTCCAAGTGTGGAAAGTAAGTAGGGGTTGCTGGAGAAATAGACCCAAAGCCAGGAGTGGTATAGGGTCTAGGCAGATTTGAGATTCCCCTAGCAGTAGGCAGCTGATCAAAAAGTTGCATCACATCCAATTCGGAAAGGCTCCTGGTGGATCTTACAGATGCACCTGAAGGGGAATCAGGCCGGTCCAAAAAGGGGCTGCAGGCTTGTCCGGCAAACGGGTCCACATTGGATAAGTATCGGGTCCGTGGTGTGTTGCAGAATGGCACCGATTCCAATTTTGCAACAGGTAATAACGGTATGGTCGGAGCCATGAACAGGCTCGGAGCAGAAGTCACTATAGGAGTGGATGATAACAACGGTTCCGAAGACGTTGTCAGAACCGATAACGGTGTCGAAACGGGTGAAGTTGGTGCCGATAAAGACGTGGAAATACTGGTCGGTATCAAAGACATAATACTGGTCGGTATCGAAGACATAATACTGGTCGGTACTGAAGATGTAGACAGTGCCGTAATTGTCAGTGCCGGGGTGGGAGCCGAAGAGGCTACCTCGGTAAACTTCATTGGAGCTGAACTCTGAGCCGATGTGGTAGTCGGCGCCGAGGAGGCAGAACGGTGTTCAGACGATAACGTATGGGCCTTGTGCTTGTGACCTTTACCTCTGTCACCAGCCGGTGAAGAGGGGTCCAATCAAAGATGTTTCTTATCCAAAGCAGGAGGGGGAGAGACCTCCGTCACAGAAATGGCCTCCGAGAAAGGCGAAGCAAGCAGGCTCTTTAGAATAAGTTTGTTACAACGTTCATTCAGCGTCCGCTGACTGAAATTAGCACAGATATCACACGGGGGTTTCGCCGACAAATGCAGAACCCCCAAACAGTAAACACATTCCTCATGGGAGGTCACTACTCAGCAGTTTACCACTGCAAGAAGAGCAGTACTTAAATCCCATAGTTCCCTTCTTTTCAGACATTCCAAACACACTCTTGCACACAAGGGACAGAGAGAGGAAAGACAGGAAATGGAGGAGAGAAAAAGTAAATACCAACAATGGTAACAAGATACCGTAAAGGTAGAAAGTTAGAAATACCAAGAAATTAACAACAATGGTAGGAGAGAAATACCTGTGGGTAGAGCAGTAGCAATATAGAACAACAATAACAAGTTATAAGGAAGAAAAAAAACTTTTTCAAACTATTAAATGTTTACGAAAAAAGCACTTAGCTGGAGAGCTCGGTGAAACACTGCTATATGGCTGTGCGGCAAACGAGATCTGAGATAACTGAGCAAAGGGCATTGTGGGTAGCAGCTTAGCTTGAGAGTTTTTGGTGCACGCAAGCTTGGCATTAGGCCAACTCAGTTCCGAGGGCTCGGAACCGAACCCATCAGTGATGAATAGGAAGAAGATTAACAACTTCAGATGGAGATGTTAATCACCAGTTCACTTGGATTGATTCCCTATAATCAAATGTCAATTAGTCAAAGTCCAATTGGGTAGGTGCCCATTTTCAGTGGAGGCCTGAGGAGAAAAGCTCCACAGTATTACCAAAACATTTTATAATCAAAAATTTTACAAGCTTCAAAAAATAATACAAAAACATAAACAGTTTAAATAATTATACCAAGTTAAACATAACAAGAAAACATTGGTTAAAAATAGAAACAACTTATATAACAATAAATAGAAGTTATGTTCTTACCATAACGTTCCATGTTAGTTGTCTTCTTCTCGCCTTCTTCTTGCTGGATGGGTTCGGAGCCGACCTCGGCTCCGACTCGGCCACTCTAAAGCTCGAGAGTTGGTTCCACC
Organism: Protopterus annectens; assembly: GCF_019279795.1. Lineage (NCBI taxonomy): Eukaryota > Metazoa > Chordata > Ceratodontiformes > Protopteridae > Protopterus > Protopterus annectens. The sequence continues at coordinate 116,816,503 of NC_056742.1, read as the reverse complement.
GGCTCGAGGCTCCCCTTATATCCCACAATGCTAGGCGAGAGTTACCTCAGATCTCGTTTGTAAGCTAACCCCAGCTTAAGATAGTAACAGTATAAAACAGAAAAACTATAACAGAGTCCACCTCTAACAACAGGGAGAAGAAGGGTGACCTACATCCTGAAACAAGAAATATGCATAATAGCATACAGCTAAGAAAGAGGTGGTAGAAAGAGAGGTCACGATCACAACTCCTCTAGGTCTGTCCAGGCCAGGGGGAAGGAGGGTCGGACGCAAGAAGAAGGCGAGAAGAAGACAACTAACATGGAACGTTATGGTAAGAACATAACTTCTATATGTTAAGTTGTCTATCTCGCCTTCATTCTTGCTGGATGGGACCGCGTCCCTAGCACCTTGTCCCGGGTGGCCTAACGGAACAGACTCCTGAGAACAGTGGAACCAAAATTAGCTCTATTCCTAGAAGCTAAATCCAACTTATAATGGGAAATAAAAGTGTGAGGAGTAGCCCAAGTAGCAGCTGCACAAATGGTGTCAATAGGCAGTCTGTCTTGGAAGGCTAGAGAAGTAGCCAAAGCTCTGGTGGAATGGGCTTTAGGCTTATTAGGCAGTTTTTTGTGTCTAATCTCATAAACAAGGGTAATCAGAGATGTTAGCCATCTGGATAAAGATACCTTTGAAACTGGGAGTCCCTTTCTGCTTTCCGCATAGGAGACAAACAGCTGATCAGATTTTCTGAATTGTTTCGTCCTGTCCAAGTAGTACCTTAATTGACGATGAACATCCAGGTAGTGTAATTTTTGTTCAGACCTATTTGAATACTCCGGGAAAAAAACAGGGAGGTCAATGCATTGGTTTAGATTTGATGTTGAAACCACCTTAGGCAAAAAGGACGGGTTAGTTCGTAAGGAAACTCTGTCCTTATGAAACACAAGGTAAGGAGAACGACAACTGAGTGCTTGAAGTTCTGAAATTCTTCTAGCTGATGTGATAGCCACCAGAAAGAGAGTTTTCCATGATAATAACTTTAAGGAACATGAAGCTGCAGGTTCGAAAGGGGAAAGAATCAAAGAAGCAAGAACTAAATTTAGGTCCCAAGGAGAAGGAGGATTTCTTACAGGAGGTCTGAGAAGAAAAACTCCTTTCAAAAAGGCTTTGCAGAGTTTGTGGGACATTAGGGCAGATTCAGAAATACCCACATGGAAATTAGAAATAGCTGCCAATTGAACCTTAAGAGTAGATGGAGATGAACCTGCATGGAAGAGTTCAGCTAGAAAATCAAGGACTAGTTGAATGGAAGCGGTGAAAGGATCTATGTCCCTTCCTTGTGCCCAATATGAAAAGCGTTTCCACTTACTCAAATAAATCTTTCGAGTGGAAGATTTATGGGAAGCTATCAAAATATCTCTAACAGAGTGAGATAATTGAGGAAGCCTGGCTACGGTTGGAAGTGGAGGAACCAAGCAGTGAGGTTCAGAGAGGGGAGGGAGCGGTGAAACTGACCCGACTGATGGATCAAAAGATCTGGAACTAGGTCCAGATTCCACGGTCGCTCCAAAAGAAATCGATGTAGAAAGGGGAACCACACTTGTCGAGGCCAGTAGGGAGCAATGAGGATCAATGAGGCCTTCTGAGCGATAGCTTTCTGTATTACTTGAGAGATCAGTGGGAAAGGAGGAAATGCATACAGAAGTCCCCGGGGCCAAACTTGGACTAGCTGGTCCCTGCTGGGTTGGCCTGGTAAAGGGAATAGAGTGAAGTACTCTCTGCACTTGCTGTTTTGGGGAGTAGCAAAAAGATCGCAGCAAGGCTGACCCCACTTGAGAAAAATCTCTCTCACTACAGAGTCTTTCAGAGACCACTCGTGAGGCATGAGAATAGCTCTGCTCAACTTGTCCGCAATGTGATTGGACTTCCGGGATGTGCGTTGCTATCAGAAAACGCTGAGAAGAAATCGCCCATTGCCACAGTCTGAGTGCTTCTCGACACAGGGGTATGATCTGGTTCCGCCTTGTTTGTTGATGTACCACACTACAGACATATTGTCTGTCTGGATTGCAATCGTTCCCAAGGGAAGAGAGTCTTGAAGGGCTTGCAACGCTAAAAGCACTGCTCTCATCTCCAGAACATTTATGTGCAAGTGGCATTCGTTTGGTTGCCATGTGCCCTGGACTGTCCTGCCCTGATAATGCCCCCACCCGATCAGGGAGGCATCCGTTGTCAGAGTAGCAACCGGAGGAGGTGGAACAAATGGTCTCCCCAACAGGAGCTGGGGGGAAGACATCCACCACATGAGATGCTTTTGCACGCTTGCGTGATCTTAATGGTCTGAGTCTTTGGATGTTCCTGCTATGACCATTGAGATAAAAGCATCCACTGAAGGATCCGCATGTGGTATCTGGCCAATGGGAGGAGAGGTATGGCCGCTGCCATGATTCCCAACACCTTTAGAACTAACCTGGCTTTGGCTCTGTTGTTGTTGAGAAGAAGAGACACCAATTTTGAATGTCTGATATCCTTTGGTTCGTTAGTGTTGCAGACATGTTTACAGTATCTAAATTTGCCTATGTAGGTAATAGTACGACAAGGCGACAAAACAGACTTTTCGCAATTTATTGAGATCCCCAGTTCTTGACAGACGCGAAAAGTGTAATCTCTGGCCATCAAAAGGAGATGCTTGGTGGGAGCTGTGAGGAGCCAGTCGTCCAAATATGGAAACACCTGGAATCCTTGTCATCTCAGGTGAGAAGCTACCACTGCCATGCATTTGGTAAACACCCGGGGGGCAGTGGTGAGACCAAAGGGCAGGGCCCTGAATTGAAAATGACTGGTTCCCAGCCTGAAGCGGAGGAATCTTCTGGAGCGCCTGTTCATTTTTATGTGATAGTACGCATCCTGAAGGTCTATAGAGCACATCCAGTTTCCTTTTCCCAACAGGGGAAGAATGGATTGCAGCGTGACCATCCGAAATCTTGTTTTCTTGACCGATCTGTTCAAGATACTGAGATCCAAAATTGGTCTCCAGTCCCCTGTTTTCTTTGGAACTAAAAAGAACCTTGAGTAGATTCGGGATCCTAGTTGGTCTGCTGGCACTGGCTGAATAGCTCTTTTTGCAAGCAGTTTTGAAATTTCCAAAGCTGCTATATCCCTTTGAGCGGGTGGAACATCTGGAAGGGATTTTTTTGACTGACTTGGAGAACGAAGAAAGGGAATAGAATAACCTTCGGAAATGATGGACTGTACCCATTTGTCTTGTGTCAAGGATAGCCAGGCTTCTGGGTACAGTGACAATCTTCCCCCGACTGCCTCCGAAGATGGGCAGTCGGGCAACACCTCAGGGATGCTGAAAAGGCTTATCGGAAGACGTTTCTCGATTGCCCTGGTTCTGCGGACCCCCTCTGCCTCTAGGGCGATGTCTACCATTGTTGTTCCCCCCTCTGCCTCTGGCGGGGAACCGACTCTGTGCGTCAGGCGAAGTCCCTTGAGATTGTTTACGGAACCACATCTTTCCCCCCTTCTGGCCTTTGGGGTAAGGCCTAGAAGGAGTGGAAAAACGGACTCCGACGGCAGAAAGGGTCTTGCCATCCGTCTCGCACCTAGTCAGGGTTTCTTTCACTTGTGGACCAAAAAGGGATGATCCATCAAAAGCGGAGTTTGTGAAAGACGTCTTGAAAGGTTCCACAAAATTGCATAGCCGCATCCAGGCGTGCCTACGTAAGGCTACCCCTGTTCCTGCGGCTCTGCTCGCTCCATCGGCCGCATAAGAGAGGAGGCGCATGGAGGAGTTGGAAATAGAATTAAGGATAGCCAGCTGCGTGTTCATTTTTGCTTGGAAACCCGCAGCTGTAGGGTCCTTAAGCATTTCACTCGCTTCTTTGATCAAGTCCCTTTGAAGACGAGTGAAATGGCACAGGTAATTCAGCGAACGCATAGTAAATGTCGCTGAGGAGAACATCCGCTACCGCACCTATCCATGGACCTAGATTCCTTGTTAGGTGGATGGACAGGCACTGAAGGATCAGCCAGTTCCTTCTTTGTGGCGGCAGCTACCACCATAGCATCCACAGAGACTCCTTTTGATAAAAATTCCTTGTCTGCTGGAGCTGTGATGAATTTGGAGGGTCTCCTGGGAGTGGGGTCCACTGAATCAGGAGCCGACCATGCCTTTTAGCAACCACCTGCATGAGGGGGTCAAGGGGGACACCCAGGAGGTGGAAGGACGAGAGCCAAACGCCTCAAGATACACAGATTCGTCCTCCGAAGGGTTGAGGGCTGGCCAATTTCCCCTCTGTTTAAGGATCTCCAGAATGTCTGCAAAGAGACATCTTCAGAAGGGGAACGGGGAACCCTCAGAATCATCCAGATCTGTGTCGGACGTGATAGACTCAGGTGAGTCAATGTGCTTCCTCTTGCACTTCCTCTTCCGAGGGGCTCTTCTGCCAAATCAGGAGAGGCCTCGGAAGAGGATGAAATCCCACAGGGGGCTCCTGAGGAGTTGGCTCTCTGCGGTCCGGGATGAGGGAGTGAGTCGACTTACCCTGAGGCAGCATAGAGGGAGGGGCTGACGGAGCCGACTGTGGAGTAGAGCCAGGCTCTAACACACTCCGCATGACCTCGAAAGCACCCCTGTCAGGCAGAGCCAGAGGTCCCCGCTCCGAGGAGCTAAAGACCCCTCGGCACCGACAGTGATGGCTCCGAGGCGATGTCGGAGCCGAACTCACCAGCCAAGCACCGAGAGGAGAGGGGGTCGGACAAGGGCCCGATGCCACTCACCCCCCCGGAGCCGACGAGGGAAGTCCGGCGCCGAGATTCCTCCATGGAAGAAAATGGAGCCGACGACGGAGCCGAAGACAATTGTCTCGGCTCCGAGGTGACCACAGTCTCGGTTCCGACACGACCCGGCTCCGAGCTCAAGAGAGTCGAAGGAGGAAGGAGTTGATGGACGGGACAGGCACCGACTGATGAGTCGGGCTCTGAAGCATCTGGGCTAGTGCCTCAGACTTGAGTAGTCGACTCACCACCCTCTGAAGGTCATGATCGGACAACCTCGATGACCTAGAGGAATGAGACCTTTGGCTCCGTTCAGACAGCAGGGGAGAACCTGGAGCCGAATGAACGGAGCCAAGAGAAGGTGACCTAGACCTCTTTCTGGTTGTCGGCTCGGAAGATCTTGTCGGAGCCGACACGGGTACCTCGATAACCTCGGCTCTGGCCGGAGCCGAGGGAGCCACAGAAACTGTGGACTGAGTCTTATCGGCTCCAGCCGGAGCCGATAAAGGCAAAGGTTGAACAACCTGAGGTCTCGGCTCAGAAGCCGGAGCCGAAGACCTCGATGCCTTGGAGGGCTTCCCTGTTGAGACAGACAGGGAATCCTCAGGCTTCAACAAGCCTCTCAAAATGAGCTTGTTTTTCTTTCCTGCAGGACCCTGGGGCTGAAGCCATGGCAAACAGCACAGGAGTCCTGCAGGTGCAAAGGCCCCAGACAATAGACACAAGAAGTGTGAGCGTCTGTCAGAGACATTTTCTGACAGCACGCATCACACTTCTTGAATCGAGACCTTTGCTTCTTTAGACATAGCCTAACTGGTGAACACAAACACACACTCAAACACACCAGTTATACCCTGTCAAAAAACACAATTATAGTAAAAGTATACTAAAAATAAGTACAATAAGCAGTAGTACACTACACAAACACTCCCTAGGGAAGGGAAGGCCTAAGGCCCAAGGGAAGAACTAAAAGTTCTTTTGACAAGAAACGGGAAGAAAATAGGTTCGGGGATAGAGTTTAATAAACTACACTAATTTAGGAATAATTAAACTAAAAAAGGGGAAACAAGAGTAACTTTTTATAGAAAAAGCTAAAACTTACCAGGAACCGGTAGAATAACCAACCTCGAAGCTGTAGCGGCAAACGAGATCTGAGGTAACTCTCGCCTAGCATTGTGGGATATAAGGGGAGCCTCGAGCCGGTGGAACCAACTCTCGAGCTTTAGAGTGGCCGAGTCGGAGCCGAGGTCGGCTCCGAACCCATCCAGCAAGAATGAAGGCGAGATAGACAACTTAACATTTTAACATTTAGAGAATCTTTACCAGTTAAAAGAGAAACTAAAGGCAAGTCAGTATAACATGAACATGAACTGCAGTGTGAGATGAGAGAAAGAAAACCATTATAGCATAATTAGACTCAGGGAAGATAAATCGATTGAAGTTAGGAAGTGAGTAAGAAGGGGAAGTAAGGAGGGTAATGTATAAGCAGGTACTTGTTCATAATGAGTGCTATACTTTATCCTGAAGTGGTGTAAGAACAGAGCCAAACTTTGGCAAATTAGTCTTTCAGAATGGTTTTAAAGGACTGGCGGGAGAGTACTGACCTGATGGATATAGGTAAGGAGATCCAGGCCTTAGCAATATGGTTATGAGTACAGACCATGCCCAGCAGAATTGATAGGTTTGTGGACAAAGAAGTTTTTGGTCACTGGATCGTACTGACCAAGTGAGAACATAGTTGCATGGAATAGCATTTAATGCAGGACAAGCAGAGAGATGCTGGATAATTTTATAGGTGGCAAGAAGCTTAGTGTATGTTAGTCGATGGGGTAGTTCTAACCAGTTTAGGCTTTTTAGTATTATACAGAGGTGGATTCTGAAAGGGGCATTTAAGGAAAATCTAACAACTTTATTACAGCATTGTTCAAGTTCTGCTTTTATGTTGCCTGAAGGTTTAGTAAGAATAGCAGCTGGATAAAGTAGTGGGAAGTGTAGTTTTAGTTACATCGGTGAGAAAGTTTTTGGCTCTATACAGCATCCTTAATTTTTGGTGATTTTTTTTTCATTTTTTATGCAATTTTTATAATTAGGTTAGATTTAAGATTATCATTCCTAAATTTGCTATGAGAAATGACTTAAATGGTTGTATGATTAAGAGACAGTATTTTAAAATGTATTTTCTCATGAGAGAGGTATTTGAGGAAAAAATAAGTCATCTGTTTGTTTTTTTTTTTTTGGGGGGGGGTTAGCATGAGCTGTGAGTTACAAAACCACATTTCAGTTGCTGTTAAACATTCCTGGGTATTTTTTGAGAGATGTACCAGACTGCCTACTATGCATATGAATGTGAAGTCATCTGCATGTTGTATTAGGAAGGTCTGTTAAGTGGATGTGCGGAGAATGTTAAAGAGGAGGGGATCCAAGAATAGAGCCTTAGGGTACACCAGTGGTGACTGGCAGGTATGGAATGTGAGTGGAATGCGATTTTATTGACTGATACCCATTGGATACATATGTAGCTTTTAAACCACAGAAAGGGGTCTGAGATGGAGGACATTTCAAGTAGAAGTTTGCTGTGACAAACTGTATCAAAGGCCTTAGACAAGTCTAGAAATAAGGAGGAGACTAGTTTGCAGTTATCTCTAGTGACAGCATACCTCTCAACCTGGAAACATCAAACATCTGGACAAAGACCCATGAAAAGTAGGTACAACTGGCTAAAAGTCAGGACATTAATTAGCATAACATTTGCATACACAATCATGTAACCCAGCACACTCCCGTGGAATTGTGGGATACCAACATGAAGATTGAAGAGACTAAATAACAAATAATGCCACAGATTTTAATTTCAGACTTCATATCCCTCAGAAAATATATAATAATGCAAACCCTGTTATTCTAGCAACTGAGTGCAACATTCCTCATAATGAGGTACACTCGAGGTTTGATGGCGTTTATAGCAGTTTTTAAAACGCATACACATAACTGCAAACATTAATACATCCCTAAGAAGACTGTGCCGTATCATATACGTAAAGTTGATTCTGCTTATTTAGTACAATGACTGCACAAGAACAAAACAATTTGCAATCTGGCTAAGATAGGAAATGGAATGTTATTAATTCATCTACCAGCCTTTCCCGAACTCTGAAATCAACGTACTTCATCAAACAATACTCTTAAACTGACTCATCGGTATTGAAAAATTCATGCACAGCACAGCTCTCAAACTTCCATCCCCTAGATATGGAACCTGCTTCAGTACTATTTACCAGGAATATCAATTAAAAAATACCCAAAAACCTTTTAAGACTCACAGTGAGGAACGTTCCTCATAATGAGATACACTTGAGAGGTATGATCACAAATGTCACTACACCCCCCCCCCCCCAAAAAAAAATATTCAAGTCACTGAAGTACAACTAATAAATTATGCCATAAGCAACAATTTTCAGGTTCTCAGTCTAGTGAAAAAAAATGGAAGTGCTTTATTTTGGGAGGGGCGGTTTGATAGCTGAAATGAGGGGAGATAGAAGTTCAGATTTCTTGTCATTCACGTGCGACTAACCAAGTTATTATGAAACACTACTTTCAACACCCTTCTTTTCTAGCAAATTAAATACCCATCATCTTGAGAAAGTAAGTGTGAAGGAAAACTGGGACTGTAGTAAAGAATAATTGTGTAAAATCTTACCATAACCATAGATGTCCTTCTCTTCCATGTTGCAGTATTCTGACTGTGGGATTCTCCACCTCAGGCAACCCGAATGTCAGCTCCTATGCAAAAGCTTAAGCCCGGTTGCTGCTAGTGCGTGGGATGTCATGTGCAGGCCCATAAACCAGGGGCCTTAAATGTGACGTCTGCACGCACAGACCTCAGAACTTTTCTGCTGCAGTCAAACATCAGATTGATCGCTTTGCTCCATTGTCTTCAAGACATCTAAAGATAAGTACCCCTAGGGGAAAACTTTAATTTTTTGCTTGAGCTTAGGTTGTTGATTGATTCTTAGCCGATGTCCACTAGGAAGGGGAAATATAAGTGCAGACGTCAAATCCCGCAGAAAGATACCCGCAAACTTTGTGTATTCTGTTTAGGCTGGGATCACGACCACATCACCTGTAGCATCTGCCAGTCGTCCGTGCCAGAAACTCTCAGTAGTTGTCTGGCAGCCCTAAATCTGTACCTCGAGAGCCAGAGGTTAAAATGATTAGTCCTGCGGATGGATCCAGAGTCAGCCATCAAGGTGGAGCCACCTAAAAAGAAGTCCAAAGTTTCAAGGCCTACCACTTCTGCCCCCCCCCCCCATGTCTTCAGACCCCCCACCAACCATCGGTTTAGGGTTTGAGGGACCTCCACTGCAAGCGATTACCCTCAAGGAAGCTGCTTCCGAAGCACCAGTAGGCATGTTCTCTGAGGTTATACCGATGTCTGCTACAGCCGATTGAGGGGAACCAGGCTCCACCAAATATCCTTCCGAAGTCCAGGAATCAGAAACCTTAGCCTTAGGCCACATCTGTGAAACCAGACCCTCCATTTCAGCAAAGTCAACTCCTCTAAAGAGAAAACAAAAGACTAAACACTTGTCTCCCTCCTCAGAGGAGCAACCAGACTGGCACTCCTTCTTCCAGTCCTTGCTGCAGGCCTTTATGGCTCTTAGGCCTTCAGCATCCTCAGCTGCCACATTCCCTGTCCTCAGCCTCAGCTGTCTCCATCCCTCCTACCCACACCCAGGAAGAAGATTCCTCTTCCGATGATTCAGTCACCTACTCCTCTCAAATAGCTTCCCCTTTGTACTACTATTTCTCAGATGAGGACTCCCTGGAGGGAGACCCCCCCCCCCAAGGACATTACCTTTGGAGAAACTATCCCTAAAAGGAGGTAATACTTCAAATGGGATGCTGCTCAAATGACAGAAGTCCAAAAAAGGTATTTTGAGTTACTACAGGTAGAATCCCCCTCCCCCTCATCTATTCCTCCTGTGATTCCAGCCTACCTGGATGCCTTTACTTCAGCTTCTAAGGCTCCAGAATCTCAGTTTCCAGCTCCCAAGAGACCAGACCGCTTTTATAAGGTCCTGATGAGCACAATTTCATTATAACCCCCCCCCCCCCCCTTGGCAGATCCTGCAGTTATTGCAGTGACTCCTGACAAACTTTCCAGATTCATACCTTCTTCCTCCCTCTTACCATCAGACAAGGACAGCAAGATCATGGACAAGCTTGAGAAAAAGATATACACCTCTTCCACACTAGCCGTCAGGGCAGTCAATTACGAGACCCACATAGTCAAATATGCCCTGGATTTGGTTTTACAGGCTTCCTCTTTATTCTATATATTAAATGGTATTCTATATATTAAATGGTTTATTTTTGTAGGTTGTTGTGTTTTATTACATTTTCGACCCTACAAAAGTTCGATTATATGGTGTCGACCATATAAGATTCAAAATGTTTTGAAACGTCGATCATGTAATATAGACCCGCTTTTTTTTTTTTCAGCTGCTTTTGCAAGGTTAACAACACTTACATTTTTATCCATTTGTTTTTGAATGCCAGTTAGCAAAACTGATAATAGTAGAGACTTCAGCATCTGCTGATAAACCAACAATGTCGCACCATCAGCAGTTTATGATACTGTGGCATTGTCTGGACCTGCAAAGCTAGTGCAGTCACTAAAACATCTCTCCTATGTCCAGTTCACATCAGCCACTTCATATGCTTAACCTTTACATAAACTCAGACGTGCACATAACAACCTATCTTCTTTATTCCAGCTATGCACAGCTATCACAAGAGGAAGAAAGTTGATAGATTAGCAATCCTTTTACTGCCACTGATTCGTTGCAGCCTGATCAAGCATAAAATTCAAGTGGGAGTTCCCCACAAGCTGCCCACAAGTCAGTGGCTGTAAACAACTGAAGTTTTTTTGGGTTTTTTTTTTTTAGATCTCTGAGTCCCGCATTGAGAGTGTGACAGGCAGTCATCAGGTACGGGAAGGGCCACTCAAGTATTCGTGGCACCCCTTTATTTTATCCTCAAACCCAATAAATACTGAGGAATTTATTACGGTTGAGAGGTATGATCAACAGTAACTACGAAGGTCAGAAGTGCAATTTTAGCATTGGGGAGAACCAGAAGCCATGTTGTGTGGGGGTCAGGAGTCCCACCTGCAGGAGATAGGTTAGTAATTGTTTTTGAATACATTTTTCAAGTACTTTGGTTGGATAAGATTATTATAGGTCTAAAGTTGGTGATGTCTGTTGAATTTCCTTTGTTGTGTAGAGGGATAATGTACAATTTTTTTCCCAGAGAGGGGGAACATGTGATTCCTGGACTGACCTATTTACAAGGCTTGAGACAGGATAGGCAATGCTACTGGATACTTTAAGGTATTCACTTGGAAGATCATCAGATGAAGTGAAGCATGGCTTGAATTTGTTTAAGAGTAGTTTTATATAGAATGCGGTGATAAGTGGCTGTTGAACAGAGTTGGGATAGATATTGGGAAATCCTTGGTTAGGGACACTCTACTATCTAAGAAATAAGTAGAGTGTCCCTAACCTAGGATTTCTCAATATTTACTATCTAAGAAATAAGAACCTAGCCACTGGGGATGCACAAGCCAGTGCATTTCTTTGTGCCAGTCCCAAGCCCGGATAAATGGGGAGGGTTGCATCAGGAAGGGCATTCGGCATAAAACTTCACCGGATAATTCATGCAGACACCAGTAAATATTTACATACCGGATCAGTTGAGGCCCGGGTTAACAACAACCGCCACCAGTACTGTTAGCCAACAGAGTGCTGGCAGAAATTGGGCTACTGTTGGCCGAAGGAGGAGAAGAGGCGGAAGGCATGGCCAAAGGTAGGAAGAGAGCAGAAAGGCTAGGACTGTGGTAGTGAGGGTCAGAATTTTGAATGTCGGCAGTATGACTGGTACAGGGAGAGAGCTAGCCGATATGATGGACAGAAGGAAGGTTGGTATATTGTGTGTGCAAGAGACCAGATGGAAGGGGAGTAAGGCTAGGTGTATCGGAGGTGGGTTCAAATTGTTTTATCATGGTGTGGATGGGAGGAGAAATGGAGTAGGAGTTATCCTGAAGGAACAGTACGCTAAGAGTATTTTGGTGATGTTTATGAAGCTGGAAATTGATGGTGTAATGATGAATGTTGTTAGTGCATATGCTCCATAAGTTGTGTGTGCGATGATGACAAAGAAAAATTTTGGAGTGAGTTGGATGAAGTGGTGATGACTATACCAAAGGGTGAGAGAGTGGTGATTGGAGCAGATTTCAATGGGCATGTTGGTGAAGGGAACAGAGGGGATGAGGAAGTGATGGGTAGGTATGGTGTTAAACAAAGGAATTCCGAAGGTCAGATGATAGTGGATTTTGCAAAAAAGATGGACATCGCTGTGGTGAATACATATTTTAACAAGAGGGAGGAGCATAGGGTGACATACAAGAGTGGAGGAAGATGCACACAGGTGGATTATATCTTATGTAGAAGGGCCAGTTTGAAGAAGATTGGATTCTGTAAAATGGAGACCAGGGAAAGTGTAGTTAGGCAGCATAGGATGGTGGTTTGTAGGATGACGTTGGTGATCAAGAAGGGGAGGAGGAGTGTGAGGGCAGCACCAAGGATCAAATGGTGGAAATTGAAAAAGGGTAATTGTGAGGTGGAGTTCAGGGATAGGTTAAGACAGGCACTGGGTAGCAGTGAAGAGTTACCAAATAGCTGGGTAACTACAGCAGAGCTAGTAAGGGAGACGGCTATAAAGGTGCTTGGTATGACATCTGGACAGAGGAAGGACGACAAGGAGACATGGTGGTGGAATGAGGAAGTACAGGAGAGTATACAGAGAAAGAGGTTGGCAAAGAAGAAGTGGGATTGTCAGAGAGATGAAGAAAGTAGACAGGTGTATAAGGAGATGAGGTGCATGGCAAAGAGAGAGGTGGCGAAGGATAAGGCATATGAAGAGTTGTATGAAAGGTTGGACACTTAGGAGGGAGAAAAGGACCTGTACCGATTGGCTAGACAGAGGGACCGAGCTAGGAAAGATGTGCAGCAGGTAAGGGTGATAAAGGATAATGAGGGAAACATACTCACAAGCAAGGAGCGTGTGTTAAGGAGATGGAAAGAGTACTCTGAGGGGTTGATGAATGAAGAGAATGAGAGGGAGAGAAGGTTGGATGATGTGAGGATAGTGAATCATGAAGTACAATGGATTAGCAAGGAGGAAGTAAGGACAGCTATGAAGAGGATGAAGAATGGAAAGGCTGTTAGTCCAGATGACATACCTGTGAAAGCATGGAGGTGTTTAGGTGAAATGGCAGTGGAGTTTTTAACCAGATTGTTTAATGAAATCTTGGAAAGTGAGAGGATGCCCGAGGAATGGAGAAAAAGTGTTTTGGTACCGATTGTTAAGAATAAGGGTGATGTACAGAGCTGTAGTAACTACAGAGGGATTAAATTGATCAGTCACAGCATGAAGTCATGGGAAAAAGTAGTGGAAGCTAGGTTAAGAAGGGACGTGATGATTAGTGATCAGCAGTATGGTTTTATGCCGGGAAAGAGCACTACAGATGCGATGTTTGCTCTGAGAGTGTTGATGGAGAAGTACAGAGAAGGTCAGGAGTTGTATTGTGTTTCTGTAGACTTAGAGAAAGCATATGACAGGGTGCCTAGAGAGGAGTTGTGGTATTGTATGAGGAAGTCGGGAGTGTCAGAAAAGTATGTAAGAGTAGTACAGAATATGTACGAGAGTAGTGTGACAGCGGTGAGGTCTACAGCGGGAGTGACGGATGCGTTTAAGGTGGAGGTGGGATTACATCAAGGATCAGCTCTGAGCCCTTTCTTATTTGCAATGGTGATGGACAGGTTGACAGACGAGATCAGACAGGAGTCCCCGTGGACTATGATGTTTGCAGATGACATTGTGATCTGTAGTGAGAGTAGGGAACAGGTGGAGGAGACATTGGAGAGATGGAGATATGCTCTAGAGAGAAGAGGAATGAAGGTCAGCAGGACTAAGACAGAATAAATGTGTGAATGAGTGGGAGGATAGAGGAATGGTGAGGATGCAGGGAGTAGAGGTGGCTAAGATGGATGAGTTTAAATACTTGGGATCAACAGTTCAGAGTAATAGTGAGTGTCGAAGAGAGGTGAAGAAGAGAGTACAGGCAGGATGGAATGGGTGGAGAAGAGTGTCAGGAGTGATTTGTGACAGACGAGGATCAGTAAGAGTGGAAGGGAAGGTCTACAAGAGGGTAGTGAGACCAGCTATGTTATATGGGTTGAAGACAGTGGCATTGACAAAAAGGCAGGAGTTTGAGCTGGATGTGGCAGAGTTGAAGATGTTAAGATTTGCACTGGGTGTGACGAGGGTGGACAGGATTAGGAATAAGTATATTAGGGGATCAGCCCAGGTTGGAAGGTTTGGAGACAAAGCCAGAGAGGCAAGAGTACATTGGTTTGGACATGTGCTGAGGAGGGATGCTGAGTATATTGGGGAAAAAGATGCTAAGGATGAAGCTATCAGGTAACAGGAAAAGAGGAAGGCCTAAGATAAGGTTTACGGATGTGGTGAGAGAGTATATGCAGGTGGTTGGTGTGACAGAGCAAGATGCAGAGGACAGGAAGAAATGGAAACAGATGATCCGCTGTGGCGACCCCTAACGGGAACAGTCGAAAGAAGATGATGACTATCTAAGAAATAAGAGTTAAATTGTATTCCATTTTATAGTAGTGAATTATTGGCTGGGATGCAAAATGTTTTAATGGCTGACCAGAAAATTTTAGGGCTGTGTTTGCTGTTGCTCTGAATGTTGTTAGAATGTTGTTATAGTATATATTTTTTCTTCATTTATTTTCTTTTTAGTACGGCTGTGGAGCATTCTGAAGCTGATATGGAGGTGTTTTACATTTCTGCCATTCTTTCCATGCTTTTTCTCTATCTTCCATTAGCATTCAACTTTTCTGGATAGCCAAACTGCATTAATTGTTTTTAGCCACTTACTTCTCGGAGGTGAAATGCAATTTAAGATACTTAAGACAGCTATGTTGAATTAATTTACAGCATCATCTAAGGGGAGGATTTTTAGGATGTTCTAATTAACAGATGACATGTTAGTATTGAATATTTCTGCATTTAACTTGGACGGTTGTATGCACAACTGGGTTAAAGAAATGGTGGCTAAAGTGGGCGTAGGTCTGTCAGATGGGACAGCTGAGTAGTCGACATCCACTGGGGGATTCTCACGTGAAATCTGGCATAGTGCCCCACTAAAACTGCGGCAGCCATGAAGCCCAGGACTCTTAAGACCCGTACATCCTAAGACCAGTACTGTCAGGAGTTTGTGATGCTGGCACAAAGTTTGAAATGAATATTGTAGAGTGACTCATCGTTCTGGAATTAAAAACATCTGGCATGAGGTTGTGTCAAAATGACACCCAACAAAAGTGATTTACTGACAGGGCTGTAGCTGGAACTTTTGATGGTTTATGGGGATATCTAGAATAGGCAGAACTGTAAGTCTCTGACTTCCAGTGAGGACTCTGTTTGTTGCAGCTATGAGACAATCATCCATTTCTTTGCAAGTTCAGTTGTAAGTGGACTGCAAGTACTGCCATGCACTTAGTGAGCATCCAGTGGCTGTGGTGAGACCAAAGGGTAAGACTCTGAAATGATAATGACTGGCTCCTATCAGACACTCCAGAAACATCATGGACTACTTTGTGATTGTTATGTGGAGTAAGAGGTTCTATAGGTCTATGGAGCACATCCAGTAATTTTCCTTGAGACAGAGCAAAATCATTGACAGAGTAACCATTTTGAATTGGGTCTTTTTCATAAAAAGGTTTAAGCAGCTGAGATGCAGAACTGTCTTGAAGTACTTCTTCTTTGAAACAAAAAAGAATCTTAAGTAAGTTCTTGACTGTCTCTTGTCTGGTGGGATCATCCTTTT
This sequence comes from Protopterus annectens, assembly GCF_019279795.1. Classification (NCBI taxonomy): domain Eukaryota; kingdom Metazoa; phylum Chordata; order Ceratodontiformes; family Protopteridae; genus Protopterus; species Protopterus annectens. Next base: position 116,800,770 of record NC_056742.1, on the reverse strand, counting down.
TTTCAAGGAGGAAGGATATCTGCTGGAGAGTCGCTTGTAGTTGTCTGTGTGCAAAGTTAGTCAATGGCAGCTTCTGAAGTAGTGGTCCTTGGGAATTGGTATGGCAAACCTCTGGATTTATCTCCTACCCAACAGTCTTGTGTGATGGCTACCTTATACAGGCAAATGTAAAGATCAACATCGCGTAACTGCTGCCAAGGGTGGATAGTTGGTTACACCTTCAGGGATACCGATTAGGCCTTCCTGAGAGGGGTTCTAAAGACCCCTTCTATGTGGTCTGTTTTCAGTAAAAACGTCACCTCTGTCATGGCCACTCCATCAGACAGAGAGGCATAGGTCTGAAGCTGGGATTTCTAAAAACCTCAGGGATTTCAGCCCTTTCTAATTCCTACTGAATGATCTCGAAACTTGACCCCTATGGTAGGCAGCATCTTTCCATCCTGCTCAGACTTCATCAATTTCTCTTTAACTGGTGACCCAAATAGTTAGGATCCAAAAGGGGAGTTATTAAAGGATGCCTAGAAGTTATCCTAGAAGTCACACAGGCAGAGCCAGGTATGGCAGTGAAGTGTTATAGTACTGTCTGGTATCCTAGCTGCTTTATCGGCCACATTATGGTACAGATGCATGGAGAGGTTTGTGATGATCAACATGCTTGGACAACCTTCTGAGTCATGAGCATACCAAAAGTATACATAGCTTGTTTAGCTAGGCTGCTTTAGAATCTGCTCATATGTGTCAAGTAATTTAATGCTCTGAAGATGAACATGCTAGAGGTATGCATGCACTTTGCTATCCCATCAATCTCCTAGGACTCTTTGTTTGGGGGACGGGCAACAAATGACTCATCAGTGAGCTCCTTCTTGTTTGCAGCAGCAGCTATCACTGGGTCCACCAGAGGACTTTTATTTTTTTTAGATCACAACTGCCTGAATTTAGCAGAACATAGCACCCTTTTGGATTTATGGGGAATGGCATCTGCTCTATCAGGCTCTTGTCATACCCTTGTGGGGACCAAATCTATTAGACGGTCAACAGCAGAGACCACCCACAAAGTAGAAGGGGCAGAGCCATGTACTTAAAGAGCACTTTCTTGGCCTGACAGGGTGGGTCAGAAGGCCAAAATTCCCTTTGCTTTATCAATTCCAGGACTTTATCAAAAGTGGCAACTTCACAAGGGGAATGGGGAAACCCTCTCTTTCATACAGGTCAATGTTAGAGGTAATGGACTCCAAACTGGAGCCTGCATGCTTCTGTTTGCATTTTTTCTTCCTAGGTATCTCTGGTTGTGATTGGTCAGGCACTGCAAAAGAGTAACGCAGCTGTTGCAAGCTACCAAAGGATATGGTTCTGCTCTGTCCCTTGAATCACTGATAAATGGGTTAAAGAAAGTACAGTTTTGTACCTACCATAAATGTAGATGTCCGATAGGTATGCATCTGCAGTCATAACATATGGGTTGTCCTGCCTCAGGCAGCCCTTCGGTCGGCCGGATTCCAAAGTCTGGGTCTGGCCTCGGCTGATGTCGCACTTTCCCTGACGTCAGAGCGTCTGGGGTATAAAAGCATCAGCCGATGCCATTTTCCTCAGTGTTTCTTGCCCCAGATGCCAGGTGCCCTCTAGGAAGGCCAAATTTGGAGGAATGCAATAAAATTCCAAACATTTTCCAAAAAATATATACATATATATACAAACAAATACACCATAATAGATCCCCCAGCTAGCTAATGGAGGGGTAAGTACCCTAGGCATACCACAGAGGGGAAGGAGGGAGGGTAAACCTGACTGCAGATGCATACCTATCGGACATCTACATTTATGGTAGGTACAAAACTGTACTATGTCCTTCAAGGATACATCTGCAGTCATAACATATGGGTAGAATACCATAGCCAATCTGGGGGAGGAGGTACTAAGAAAAGGATGGTGTAGTTAAGATACCCTGCAGGACTGTTGTAGCAAAACCCGCTCTGGATCTGGAGTATAAAGGTAAATTGTAATATTTGGCAAATGTATGCACGGAGCTCCATGTAGCAGCTTCTAAAATGTCCTTGGTAGCCACCCCTCTTAGGAAGGCTGTAGTGGTAGCTGTGGCCCTTGTGGAATGAGGCCCGATGTTTGCAGGAACCGTCTTTCCATGAAAGGAGTAACAAAATCGAATGCAATTTCCTATCCACTTTGAAATTGTCTGTTTGGAAATTGCTTTTCCTTGTACCCCAGCAGCATATGCTACAAGGAGTTGGTCAGTCTTTCTGTAACTTTTAGTTCTGTCCAAGTAGTAGCGTAGTTGTCTGTGTATATCCAGAGTGTGTAGAAGTTTTTCCCCTCTATTTTGTGGATTTGGGAAGAATGTAGGCAAGTGAATAGCTTGGTTCAGGGATACCCTAGATACCACCTTTGGCATAAAAGTAGGATTGGTTCTTAGTGAAACTCTGTCCTGATGGAAGATAAGAAATGGCTGTACTGCCATTAAAGCTTGTAACTCAGATACTCTTCTTGCTGAAGTTATGGCCAGAAGGAATGCAGTTTTCCAAGACAGAAACTGTAGATCCGCCGATGCTGCTGGTTCAAAGGGAGGAAGTGTTAGTTTCTCCAGCACAAAGTTGAGATCCCAAGTAGGTAAAGGGGGTTTTCTTGGAGGATTGATGTTTTTGATCCCTCTCAGAAATTGCCTGAGGAGAGGGTGCGAGAAGATAGGTGGATCAACATTGTATTCTGCTGAAATTGCTGAGGCATGAATCTTAATGGAAGAATAGGACAGGCCATTGTGGAACAATTCTGCTAAGTATTCCAGAATATGTGTCATGCTCGCCCCTGTCACATCTAAGCCTTTTGTTGTGTTCCAAATGAGAAATCTTTTCCATTTTGCTGAGTATGTCTTCCTTGTGGAAGGCAGTGAGCTTCCATAATAATGTCCTTTACTCTCTGTGATAAGTTATTTTGAGGGGGATTTATGGAATTTTCCAGGCAGTTAGCTGCAATGTTTTCAAGTTGGGATGCATGATCTTGAAATTGTTCTGCGTCAGAAGAAGAGGCCATAGGGGGAGAGGCCATGGTTTCGTCTGTGACATGCTCCTCAATAGTGGGTACCAGTGCTGCCTTGGCCAGTCTGGAGCTATCAGAATCGCTCTTGGCTGTTCTGCCCTGATCTTCAGTAAAACCTTGGACATTAATGGGAGAGGTGGGAAGGCATATACTTTTAGAGCTTTCCAGCTGAAAGAGACAGAGTCCACCCTCCAAGCTTGTGGGTGGTATGTCCTTGAGCAGAATGTCTTCAGTTGATGGTTGTGGGGCGAGGCGAACAGATCTATCTCCGGCTTTCCCCATGCTTTTGTTATGAGTAGAAAGATGTCTGGGTGCAGCATCCATTCGTGTGCATCCATGGTAGTTCTGCTTAAGCTGTCTGCCAGTGCATTTTCTTTCCCTGGCACGAACTGGGACTGTAGTTGGATATTGAGTTTCAGGCATAGTTCCCATAGATTCATAGTCAGCCTGCATAGAGGGTAGGAATGTGTGCCTCCCTGCTTGTTTATGTACCACATGACCGTGGTGTTGTCTGTCCTTATTAACAGGTGGCCTTGATGGAGGAAAGGTTTGAAGGCCTCGATTGCGTGTATAACTGCCAGCATTTCCTTTTGGTTTATGTGCATGCGCAGCTGCCCTTGAGACCATAGGCCTTGGATACATTTGCTCTCCATGTGTGCTCCCCATCCTCGGTCTGAAGCGTCCGTGGTGATGGTTTGTTTTGTTTTTGGTTTGTTGAAAGGCAACCCTCTGTTGGACTGGCAGGCTTAAGCCCACCACAGGAATTCCTTTTGGAAGGCAAGGAATGATTGGTATCAAAGTTTCCAAACTGTGACTGTGCTGAGACCATACACTCCTTAGGTACCATTGTAATTTTCTCATATGCAGCCTGGCTTGTGGAATCAGAATTATGCAGGAATCCATGTAACCCAGGGCCTGCAGGATTTTCCTTGCAGTTAGCTGAGTTTGTCTTGTCAGATTCATGAAGTAATCCGGAAGTTGTTTTTGTTTTTCTTCTGTGAGAAAGGCCATTTGGGTGGTTGTGTCTAGATCTGCACCCAAAAAGGTTATCCTTTGGGATGGAACAAGTCTTGATTTTTGGATGTTGACTGTGTATCCCAAGGCCTGTAGTAGGTGGATGGCATAGGCCAAGTCCTTTATCAAATTTTTCTTGTTGTCCGCTTGTATAAGGCAGTCGTCCAGATATGGGTAGATTTGAATCCCCTGAAGTCTGCAGTGTGCAATTACTGATACCAGGCATTTCGTGAATACTCTGGGCGCAGTAGATAAGCCAAAGGGCAATGCTGAGAATTGATAATGCTCTGATCCTGCAAGAAATCTGAGGTGTCTTCTGCAACTTTGTCGAATAGGGACATGCAGGTATGCCTCCTTGAGATCTAGAGTCACCAGCCAAGACTCCTTGCCCAGCATGGGAAGAAGTTGCTGTAGGGTCAGCATCTTGAATTTTGGCACAATGAGGTAAGTATTCAGTGCGGACAGGTGGAGAATAGGCCTCCATTGATTTTCTTTTTTTGGAACAAGGAATAATCTGGAGTAAAATCCTTGGCCTTGTTCTGAAAGAGGTACCTTTTCTATGGCTTTCATTTGAATTAAGTTGTTGATCTGCTTTAAAGCCTCTGCCCTCTGATTTGGTGGCAGGTTTGGCATTCCGTTTCTTCTTGGAAAAGTGTGGAAGTGGAACCTGTATCCTTTGTCTATTATTTGCAGTGTCCATGTGTCCCTTGTAATATAATGCCAGTTTTTTGAGAATAAAGAAAGCTTTCCGCCCAAGGGTGCTTCCAATTGAGCCCTGGTAGGCGGAATCAAAGAAAAGCCATTGAGTCTGTCCTGGTGTAGTAGTTGTTGTTGCTGCACTACCTCTCTGGTTGGTAGGCTGCCACTGACGGCCTCTGTAGGAGCCTCTAGCTTGCCCTCTACCTCTGGGATGCCTGTTCCTGCCTCTCTGGGATCTGTCCGAGTCTGGAAAGGACCAATTCTTAGTAGGCCAGTTTCTGCTGAATCTCGGTGGTTGTACTTGCAGAAAGTCCTTAACTGTTTGCACAGATTTTGCCTTTTCTTCAAACTTCTATAAGACCTCCTGAGCCGAGGAGCCAAATAATTTTTGTTTTTCCATTGCAGCATCCAGGAGTTTAGCTTTAACATGGTCTGGCAAAGATTGTTCCTTCAGTCAGGCATGCCTACGAATAACTGCCCCAGTCATAGCTGACCTACATGAAGCTTCCAGTGCATCATAACCACACTGCAAAAAATGATTACTTACCTGCTGTGAGTTATGTACCAGATCCTGAAGGGATTTACGGTCAAGAGGTTCAGAAGAAGAAAGCTTCTTATTCAGTTCATCTAACAAATACTCTTGGAACTGTATCATATGAAATTGACAATTTAATGCCCTCACGGAAAGAGTTGCAGAAGTATATACCTTCTTTCCCCATCTCTCTAAAGCTCTAGACTCCCTTTCAGAAGGTAGAGGATTTTTGGCAGTGGCAGCTGCAACCCCTTTAGGGCCCTACGAAATAGTATCTGGGTCTGCAGAATGGGCCTTATACAGATGTAAATGAGAATCCGGGACCCTGTAGTATCTATCAGGTTTGGCAGGTGCGGAGGAGAGTATCAGGGGCTGTACTAACATCATTGTACACATCATCAATAACATTCAAAACAGGAGGTATAGCTAAGGGCCTATGCTGAGGTAAATGCAAAAAGGTCCTTAATCTCTTTCTAGAATCAGAAAATTCCTGACCCTGCCATTGAAAATGCTCTCTCATGGAGTGTAGTGTCTCACCAAAAGAAAACTCTTCAGGAGGGGAGGCCGAAGGGATAGATTATTCAGCATCAGAATCCTCATAGGCCGAATAAGCCTCCTCCTGGTGATCTGACAACTCAGATCCATCCGTAGACTCATCTGAAGAGTGTTGGTCAGAGGGCTCAGTCCTGGGCCTTTTGTCTGGTGGTGGGTGAGAGCCCCTGTCCGGGTGAGGCTGAGAGCCTCTAATTAAAGAAATAAGATCCTCTGCAAGGCTGAGGATCTGAGAACTAGAAGAAGGTCTCTGGGAGGTAGTCTTGGGAGGCAAAGCTTTAGAAAGTTTAGCAGCTTTAGCCCTGGAAAAAGCCTTAATGGACATGGAAGCAGGGGGTCTAGCTGCCCCACGTGCAGGAGTAGATTTGTCCAAAGATATGGTGTCGGACATTTCCTGGACACTGGTTTCGGTAGGTAGCTCAGTAGCCGACTCAGCCGGGGCCTCCAGGGCCGCGGTGGTCGGTTGAGTGGATTCGGTTAAAGGAAGCTCCGAGGACTCGGTTTCGGCCGAAACCGAGACACTCGTGGTAGGCCTTACCGTGGTTTCAGCCGAAACCGCGGGCCGCGAGTGTCGGTCCTTGTCCTTCCATTTTTTCACCAAATGCAATGTCGGAGTCTCCAACGGCATCTTATATGCAAAATTAGCCCCAAAGAATTCCTCTGCAAACTCCGATCGACGTCTAAGAGTTCGTCGGTTGAAGGAAGCACAGGCTGAACAGGCCGAGACATCGTGGTCTGGGCCTAAGCAAGGGAGACAGTAAGAGTGGAAATCCTTATGAGGTATTTGTTTCCCACAAGTTAAACAATTATTTACTTTATCTGACATCGGCTGAGGCAAGAAAGAGTCCCCAACGGGGTACTTAGCTTTTTCGAAGTCTTCGGTAGCTGAATCACAGGATCTGACCGACCGGCACTTGCGAACTGCTTCTGCTTCGGGCACCGCGCGGCAAGAAAGACTGAGGAAAATGGTGTCGGCTGATGCTTTTATACCCCAGACGCTCTGACGTCGGGGAAAGTGCGACATCAGCCGAGGCCAGACCCAGACTTTGGAATCCGGCCGACCGAAGGGCTGCCTGAAGCAGGACAACCCATATGTTATGACTGCAGATGCATCCTTGAAGGACATCTGATCAGAGGACATCTCGGGGTGCAGCTGGCACCAAGGGGCTTCCTGACAAAAGCCTCTGGTGAAAAGAGGCCATGATCCTCTTCATAACTTCAAACCCAGAGCTAGAATCCATCTACATCAAGGGAACTCTCCATGGCACAGACTCCTCCTCTACTGAGGCAGATGTGGATGGAGCCAACGAGGGAGTCCACAACACTGAGGATTCGGATGACTGAGATGGAGATCCTCTCCTCTGTCTCGAATGCCAAAGACCCCAACACTAAGGTTACAATCAACTAGTAGCCACGGATGGTGCCAAGGACTCAACATTGAGCAGTCTGATCTGAAACCCATTTCAATTCTGATTGGGCCAAGACTGAGAAAGATGGATATGGAAATGTCAACGCCAAAAATAGAGGGGTGTTGGAGCCAATGAGAGAAAATCCTGAATGGGGGTTAGCCAGCTCCAACACTGCCACTGAAGAAACTGACACTGGGGAAGGAGCTAATACAGGTGAGGTGGGGTCAATCTGATCTGCCCTACCAACAAAGAGGGATGAGATAATGCCTAATTCCATTTTCATCTTCAAAAAAGCCATCACAGTTCTCAATCAGCTCCTGAGGAGTTTGTAAAATAACGCATCCATTTAAGCATAGACACAGAAGGAAGTCGAGAACCAAAAAATCAGAACAATTCATGCTCAAAGGAATAACTACTGCTGGTCTTGGTGGGAGACTGGTCTCTGATTACTGTAGTCTCTACAACAGATTACTTATGTCTCGGTACCACAGGAGAACATTCATTTCTGTCTAACTTAGAGGAGGAGGAAGTTCCTTGATCCTCTGCCTTGTTTCTTAGATTCTCTATCTTTCTCTTTTTCATTTTGTCTCTTTTATTAGATGTGAATGCTGAATCAACAGGGAAAGTCCTTTTACAATTAACTTAGCTCTCCTGTCTGGTAGAACATTCAACGCAAAGGTGTTCAGAAACCAAAGTACACAAAGATCATTTGCATATAGAGTGGAATACATCCACATTTGATGCACTCCTTAAGGTCCTATCCATTCTACAAGCAAAAGGGTATTACAATGGCAATAACTAAAACACATTTCACAACAGGACTGAGACAAAATTTTAAACTATGTACATACAATATACAAATCAAATGACTGACACTGAAAAAGCAAAGTAAAAAAAATATTAGCTATTTAACTATATGGCTAAATAACTAACAACTTCACTTCTAATGTCTCCAGAACAGTAGGAAATACTGAATAATCATATCAGAAAAGAGAGCACTTCAGCTGCTGGTCAAAAAGTGCATCCAATCACAATGATGGTAAATAAGATGTGATGGGGAGGCCCTAAAAGGATTATGGGAAAGTCAGAAGAAGCTTCATGCACTAGAGCACTAGCTAATGGCCAGACTAAATTAATGGAGCACCACAAAACCTCAAATGTCAGATGAAATGGACTGATGAAATAGGATCTTTTGTCTAAACCATATACTCCTCCAGGCTTTTACAACTTTATCGGCAAAGTCAGCAATGAAAATGTTGAGTTTCAGATGAGCAATAAAAAAGTTAAACATTAGTATCTTACTATTTTTTCTAAATGTGAGATTACACAACCAGTGGCTGTGCAAACTCTAAGAATAATTAAGCAGGTGGTTGAGAGGTACACAAAGGATAAACTCCTTGAAAATACATTCTTTGTTGTTTTGCTTTTTGTTGTTAGTTTTGCACTCATTAACAAATGGATGGTTTGTACTACATCTGAAAGTTAATGTTTTGATTAAGGACTTTCCAAATAAGAAACAATTTCTTATATGGAGGAAAGGGGTCTACTTCTAATGACCGAAACGCCGATTCGCCGACAGTGAAATCACCGACACGAAACGACCGACAACGCAGTTGACCGACACGCTCGAATCCCGACAGACGGAAGACCGACAAGGGGAATGTGTAAGCGCGACCTGGTAAGTATGCGATAGTGAGGGATTTAGGAGTAGGGAGCGGACAGGTAAGTGTGCAATACTCAGGGATGTAGGGTTAGGGTGTGTGATAGGTGAGTGTGCGGTAGTGTCGGAGCTTGGGGTTCGGGGTGTGTAAGTGAGTTAGGGTTAGGGTGCAGGTAGGGAGAGTGTGCGGTAGTGTCGGAGCTTGGGGTTCGGGGTGTGTAAGTGAGTTAGGGTTAGGGTGCAGGTAGGGAGAGTGTGCGGTAGTGTCGGAGCTTGGGGTTCGGGGTGTGTAAGTGAGTTAGGGTTAGGGTGCAGGTAGGGTTAGGGTGCAGGTAGGGAGAGTGTGCGGTAGTGTCGGACCTTAGGGTTAGGGTTTGGGTTAGGGCTAGTGGATATGTGTTGTAGTGTACTGTGTTGTTTCCGTGTAGTGTGTTGGTGTTATGGTGTTCGGTGTTTCGCGTTGTCGGGTTTGTGCGTTGTCGGTCGTTTCGTGTCGGTGATTTCACTGTCGGCGAATCGGCGTTTCGGTCATTAGAAGTAGACCCGGAGGAAAGACCAAAATAGAAGACATTTTTCTCTGAATGTGTAAATCAAGTAGGGAAATTACTGCTGGGTAAGCTTTCAACTTGTCATCAGACTGCTCCTTCATTAATAATTGTATTTATAAATGTTAAAACTTTGTCTTTAATATTCATCTCTTCAGCAGCTAATCAAAGATAATAAAAACTGGTGCTGCTTCCTTCACCAACAAAATTCTCATCAGCAAACACAGTGGTGCAGTGTATTTAGTCAGAATGCTACATCCTTTCTCAGCACTGTGAAAGATAATGCAACATTCCTGTTTCAGCAATTCTTTTTTAGTCAAAGAATGGGCATCTTATTCTCCAGCACACACTATACTGAATGTAGTGGTTTCTTGAAGCAAAAGTGTCATGATTACCTTTGGAGGTTACGTAGATTTGGATTTTTTTATCTCCCATGATCAATCCTTACCGTACATATGCATTTTTTTACACTGGGGTGGAAACCTTAAAGCATTCTCCATCACAACAAAAATATATATTTTCTACTTCTTTTCCCACCCTGCTGTTGCTTCTTACTCTCTAGGTTCATTGTCTATTTTTGAAACTTTCAGTTGAGCATTTTTGCCAACATTTCTCCTCTTCATTGGTCTTCTTTCTTCAGACAGTGTGTGTCTAACGGTTTCAATCTTCTTACTGTTGTAGCCTCAGTGAACCTGGCACAGTGTCTAACTATCAGTGTTGCATGCCATCTCAGGAATAAAGTAACAAAGCAAGTCAAAATCTTAGGGGCAATTTCATTACCCCAGGAATACTTATTCACAGACTTTTCTTATAAACTTGACATAACAGTAGATGTTCAAATGATCCTGAGAATTATACAACAGGCCGCCAGCTTCCAAAGCTAAAGGGCACCTTGCATAGAACTCAAAACATTAACCAGGTAGAACACAGCTGAAGAGCGGTTTGGCACCAAGCCCCGCAGAGCACTAATGTCAGCTGAGAGAGAGATGTTAGAGCCTAGAAAAGGTAAGTGCTACGAAAATAAAAAATAAACATCCTCGCACTGGCAACAAAACATACAAAAATAAGGTGAAGGAAGGAGGGAGCAGCTGCTAAAGTTTACATAAACAACTATACCAATGTTTTATCACTGCTGCAGTAGCCTCAGCTGTATGGGTAGACTACCATGTTTTAAACTAAATGGCAAAGGAAGGATGAGGGTCTAGAAGTAGCTGGAAAATGGTTCTAACAAAGCTTATCCTAGACCTAGAGAGTAAATCTAGTTTGCGGTGCTTAATAAAAGGTATGTACAAAGGACCACGTTGCTGCTTCTAAAACTTCTATAAAACCACCCTTTCCGAAAAGCTACAGATGAAGCCAAAGCCCTGGTAGAGTGAACCTTAACCATGCCATGAACTACCATGTAGCAGGGTATAACAAAAGTTAATAGGATAAGAAGATCATTTGAAAAATAGTCTGCTTCGACACAGGTTGTCCTTTCTTCTGATTTTCAAAAGAAATAAATAACTAATCAGAACTCCTGAAAGTTTTAGTGTCAAGATAATACTGGATCTGTCTGTAGATATCCAGAGTATGTTGGATCTTTTCTCCTTTGTTTTCAGGTTCTGGAAACATAACAGGAAGATGGACAGCTTGGGTCAAAGTAAACTCTGATACCAGTTTAAGCATAAAAGAAGGATTATTTCTTAAGGAAAACTTGTCCTTGTGGAAAATTAGATAATGTCGACCCAACTTAAGAGCTAGCAACTTGCATACTCTTCTTGCAGATGTCTCAGGAAAGAGCAGAACTGTTTTCCATGTTAAGAACCTTGGTCAATCTGCTGAGCTGGTTCAAATGGAGCAAGAGTTAATTTTTCTAAAACAATATTCAGATTACAAGGAAGAGTCAGTTCTTTTCTAGAAGACATAGTATACAACATCCCTTTTAAAAACATTTTCACATTGGATTGCACTGAAAGAGTGATCCATGGGTAGGCAAGCTGAAATGAATGACAAATATACTTTGATGGAGTAAGAAAGGCCAGAAAATAAAAATGCACACAAATATTGTAGGACCAGAGAAGTACTTGCCTTAAAAGGGTTCTTGTTCTTGACTTGGCATCAACTAGTAAACCTTTTCCATTTGCTAATATATCATGACCAATATTATTTATGACCACAGTGGAGTGAGAGAGTGGAGAGCATTTATAACTTCCAACATTTCTTTCACATGTATGTGTTTTGATCTGTCTTTTTTTCCTCCAAAATCCCTGAACAACTACCCCATAGACACTGACCCCCCACCCCCCATGCAAAGTCTGAGGTGTCTGTTGTTACAGACTGTGCTGGAGTCGGAAGGGAAAATGGGAAACATGGATTTTGATAAAATAAATCTCTATACCAAAGAACCTCTATTATCACACCACCCCAAAAGTGGAATCTGGAATGTCAGGGGATGTTGAAGCTGGGACCACACTAATTTTTGGCACCACTGAATCTTTCTCATGTGGAGTACTGCTAAATGAATCATGAGAATCATAGAAGGCATGAATCCGAGCATAATGAGAAATTCTCTTGCTGAGACTTTTGTTTAAACGTCAAAACACAGAAAAGTACAGTTTTGTACCTACCATAAATGTAGATGTTCGAAGATCCACATTGCTGCAGTCCTTACACTTGGGGTAGTCCGCTGTCCTCGGTCGGCCCGAATATCAAAGTATAAGGCTGATGTCGGTCAAGGCGCATTTGACTGACATCAGGACGTCAGGGTACAAATGCGCATGACCGACGTCATATCCTCAAGTCTTTTCTTGCCCCAGATGTCAGAAGACCCTAAAAATAAAGGTCAAAACCAAAAGACAGCAAACAACCAAACCACCACCCTTGCACTAACTATATGTACAATATATATAATATACACAATATGTACAACCCAACCCACACAACCACCTCTAACTACAGAGGGGAAGGAGGGAGGGTAAATTGGACTGCAGCAATGTGGATCTTCGAACATCAACATTTATGGTAGGTACAAAACTGTACTATGTTCTTCATCTCACATTGCTGCAGTCCTTACACTTGGGTAGAATCCCAAAGCAGAGGTAAGGGAGGATGGCTAACTACAAGGAAGCAGGAGCTGCTAGGATGCCCTGCAAAACAGCAGTGGCAAAACCAGCCCTGGATTTAGAGTAAAGTGGCAGGTGATAATGCCTAGAGAAAGTATGCACTGAACTCCAAGTAGCTGCCTCCAAAATATCCTTGGTTGCCACTCCCTCAAAAAGCTGTTGAAGTGGCAGTAGCCCTAGTGGAATGAGGCCTAATCCCAGCTGGAATCTCCTTGCCATGATGGGAATAACAGAAAGCAATGCAAAACCCAATCCACTTAGAAATAGTTTGTTTTGACACAGGCTTGCCCTGAGAACTCAAAGCAAAAGAAACAAACAACTGCTGAGACTGCCTGAACCCTTTAGTTCTGTCCAAATAATAACGCAACTGCCTGTGTACATCTAAAGTGTGCAAAATCTTTTCCCCTTTATTTTGGGGATTTGCATAAAAAGTAGGCAAATGAATAGTTTGGTTTAAAGCCACACTAGAAACCACCTTAGGCATAAAGGAAGGATTAGTACGTAATGATACCCTATCCTTATGGAAAATCAAGAAAGGCTCAACTGCCATAAGGGCCTGCAATTCAGAAACCCTTCTTGCAGAGGTAATTGCCAACAAAAAAGCAGTCTTCCATGATAAATATTTCAACTCAGAAGTAGCTGCAGGCTCAAAAGGTTGTAGAGTGAGTTTCTCCAACACAAAATTGAGATCCCAAGCAGGAGTAGGAGCTCTTCGTGGGGGTCTTATATTCTTTGCCCCTCTAAGAAATTGCTTGAACAAAGGATGAGAAAACAATGGTGGGACACAATCATAGTGAGCCGAAATTGCTGCAGCATGAACCTTAATAGAAGAGAAAGACAAACCTTTGTCCAGTAACTCAGTAAGATATTGAAGAGCCACACTCAAATTAGGCTCAGAAACATCAAAATCTGTTGCTGCACTCCAAAATAAAAATCTCTTCCATTTATCTGCATACACTTTCCTTGTACTAGGCCTTCTAGCTTCCAAAATCACATTCAAAACTTGTTGTGGAAGTTGAGACCCTCTATGGTTCAAAACAGAATATGCCAGGCCGTTAGGTGAAGAGAGTGAAGTTTGACATTCAGCAAATGGCTGTCCTCCTGTGACAACAGGTGTGGAATCGAAGGCAAAGGCTATGGAGGCTTCCGTACCAGACTTCTCAGTAATGGGTACCAGTGCTGTCGAGGCCAATCTGGAGCTATTAAAATCATCCTTGGCTTGTCCTGTCTGACCTTTAGAAGTACCTTTGGGAGGAGAGGCAGAGGAGGAAAGGCATATACATGAAGATTGCTCCAATTGAAAGAAAGAGCATCCACTTTCCAAGCTGTGGGATGAAACCTTTTTGTGCAAAACTTTGGCAGCTGATGGTTTAGTGGAGAAGCGAACAGATCTATGTCTGGAGTTCCCCATGACACTGTCAATTTCTGAAATACATGAGGATCCAATTTCCACTCGTGGGGATCCATAATTTGTCTGCTCAACACATCTGCTAAGGAGTTCTGTGCTCCTGGCAGAAACCTTGCCTGAAGATTGAGCTGTAAACTGAGAGCAGTCTCCCACAAAATCATTGCTTGCCTGCATAGAGGATAGGAATGTGTTCCCCCTTGCTTGTTGATGTACCACATGACAGTTGTGTTGTCTGTTAGAATCAACACCTGCCCTGGAAGAAGTAAATCCTTGAAAGCTATTGATGCAAACTGGACTGCTAACATCTCCTTCAGGTTGATATGTAGATGTTGTAGTCTGGCAGGCCACTTGTCTTGTATCCACTTTCCATTTAGATGAGCTCCCCAAGCTTTGTCTGAGGCATCTGTCGTTAAAATCTGACTCGCCTCTGGCCGGGTCACAGAGAGTCCCTTGTTTAGGTGACATTCCTGAGCCCACCACAAAAATTCCTTTTGAATGCAAGGTATTATTTGAATGACAGTGTCTAGATCCTGGCAGTGCTGTGTCCATACAGTTTTGAGATACCATTGCAGCTTCCTCATATGCAGTTTGGCATTGGGAAGCACCAGAATACAAGATGCCATGAACCCTAAGGCTTGATGGACTGTCCTTGCAGTCAGCCCGGACTGATGAGATAGCTGATGGAAGTAAAGGGATAGACTCTTTTGTTTGTCCGGGGTTAAAAGGCCATCTGGGATGCTGTATTCAGTCTCACACCCAGAAAGCACATGTCCTGAGAGGGTACTAGACTGGACTTTATTTCGTTCACAGAATACCCCAGGCATCTTAGCACTGCTATCACATATTCCAAATGATGAAGAAGCTCTTCCCTTCCTTGAGCCAGAATCAGGCAGTCGTCCAAATAAGGATAGATCTGTATTCCTTTTGCCTGAAGAAAGCTATCACTGGAGCCAGAACTTTGTGAACACTCTGGGCAGTAGATAAGCCAAAGGGCAATGCAGAGAACTGATAGTGAGAAGTCCCAGCTCGAAAACGCAGATACTTCCTGCAACTTAGTCTGATAGGAACATGAAGGTAAGCCTCCTTGAGATCCAAAGTTACCATCCAATGATCTTTGTCCAGCAGAGGTAAAAGCTGCTGTAACGTCAACATTTTGAACTTGGGAATGTCCAGATAAGTATTGAGGGTAGATAAATCCAAAATTGGTCTCCACGTGTTCCCCTTCTTTGGTACTAGGAACAGGCGTGAATAAAATCCTAGGCCCACTTCTGGCATAGGGACCGGCTGTATGGCCCCTATTTGGAGTAACAGAGAAACTTGCTTGTGAGCCTCTATTCTTTGTTGAGGAGGAACGTCTGGCATGCCTTTGAAAGGAGGCAAGGTATGGAAATAAAACCTGTAACCGTGGTGTATGATATCCAATACCCATCTGTCTTGGGTAATTAAACTCCAATTTTCTTTGAAAAGTGCCAACCTTCCTCCCAAAGGTGCTGCCAGACGAGAAGGCTCTGGCAGCTGAAAAGGTAGGTCATTGGGTCTGTTTACGAAAGGACTGACCCCTGCCCTCACCGAAGACTGTGCAGGAGAACTCCCTGTTCTAGGCCTGAAAGAGCCCTGAGCTCTGCCCCTACCACGTCTAGATCTACCCCTAGACTGAGAATCATAAGAAGGATACGTCCACCCCTTAGTAGGCCAATTTCTACTAAACTTTGGAGGCTGGACCTGCAAAAAATCTTTAACAGTCTGCATAGACTTAGCCTTGTCTTCCATTTTCTTCAAAACTGCCTCAACAGGAGGACCAAACAACACGTCAGATTGTAAAGGAGCATCTAAAATCCTTGTTTTAACATGTTCAGACAAATTTTGATCCCTTAGCCAGGCGTGCCTGCAAAGAACTGACCCAGTGGCAGCCACCCTAGACGAGGCCTGTACAGCATCAAAACCACATTGCAAAGAATGCTTGCCCACCTGTTCAGAAACATGTACTAAATCTTGCAACTCTTTACAATCAATACCTTCTGCCAGAGCATCAACCTTAGACTTCAATTGTGAAAGGATATAGTTTTGGTATTTCAACATGTGAAACTGGCAATTCAAAGCCCTCATAGCAAGAGTGGAAGAAGTATAAACTTTCTTTCCCCATCTATCCAAGGCCCTAGCCTCTTTGTCTGCAGGAACCGGATTCTTAACAACAGAAGCCTTAACACCTTTAGGCCCCTGGCTAACCGTTTCTGGGTCTGCCCTAGGACTCTTAAAAAGATACTTATGAGCTTCAGGCACCCTGTAATACCTATCCGGCTTAACAGGAGCAGGAGGCAAAGAATCAGGATTAAGAGAAGCCTCTGTAAAACATCTTCCACTACATCCAAAACAGGAGGTATAGCCAAAGGCCTATGCTGGGGTAAAACAAAATTCCCTAAGCCTTTTCCTGGAGTCAGAGAAGTCCTGACCTTCCCACTTAAAATGCTCCCTCATGGAATGAAGAGTTTCTGAAAAAGAAAAATCCTCAGGAGGAGAAGCAGAAGGAGTAGAATCATCCACATCAGAATCCGAATAAGGAGAGTACTCCTGCAAGTCTTCAGTCAAGACTCTGACACATCTGAAGCCTGCTCAAAACCACCCAGCTCAGGCTCCACCCTAGGCCTCTTATCAGGAGGGGCATAGAACCCTAATCAAAGTGATCAAATCTTCTGCCATTTTAAGCATATGCTTCTTGGGCACAGTTCCTGAAGAGCTAGGGTAACACCAACTGAAGCTAAACCTGGCCTGCCCCTGGGAGAAGCCTTAGAAACAGAGGGAGAGGGCCTAGCCACCCTAGGAAGGGAGGGGAGTATAGTAACCTGAGAAGCCCCCTCAGCCTGACTTGCCTCCTGAGAGGCCACATCTTGCAATACTAAAGTCTCACCCTGGGAACACAAAGAAACCTCCGGTGGAGCCACCGGCTCCACCGACACCTCTAAAGAACCGGCGTCCGGTACAGACGGTTCTTCCAGCCTAGGCTTAACTGCTTTGTCCTTGCGCTTCTTCGAAGAAGCGGGCGTCGGAGCATCCGATGGCATTTTATAATTGCACCGCTTCACAAAGACTAACCTTGCACAATCCAACCTCCTCTTTATAGTGCGTTTATTAAATCTAGCACAAGAGCGACAGCCAACAACGTCGTGCTCAGGCCCTAAGCAAAGAATACACAAAGTATGATAATCTCTATGCGGTATCTGTTTCCCACAAGAAATGCAATTATTGACTTTTTCTGACATCCGGTAAATCACTGAGGCAAGAAAAACTAAAATATTCCCCAACGGGTACTTAGCCAACTTTGAACTCGGTCTGAAACTTCGAAATCGAAAAATCTCAGAACGCCAACCGGCACTTGCAATGCTGCTTCTGCATCGGACCATGCGGCAAAAAAGACTGAGGATATGACGTCGGTCATGCGCATTTGTACCCTGACGTCCTGATGTCAGTCAAATGCGCCTTGACCGACGTCAGCCTTATACTTTGATATTCGGGCCGACCGAGGACAGCGGACTACCCCAAGTGTAAGGACTGCAGCAATGTGAGATGAAGAACATCGGGTCCAGATGTAGACCTACTTTTTTTTCTCTAGGGAACAAAAAACTCGTTGAACTGAGGTATCTAAGAGATACCTCACAAACCATGCGAAAGACTGGATGGCCAAGCTGAAATAAAGAAAATGATTCACAGAGATGGTGTATAAAATGTTTAGTAGAGCTTCCCAGTACCTCGGTTCAACAGCCTTTTAAAGGAATGATTTTTGCAACAAATGCAACAACTTTAAATACAGATTGAGAGGCTAATTAACACATCATCATTCAATTGCAAATAGTGTTAAAAATTAAACACTGCACATTAACCCTTTCAAAGAAGTATACACATACAACCCTCAATGTGCAAAATGTAAGAGATACAAAAGATGATTGAGTGAATCCCATGAGAAGGAGTCAAATAAAAGTTTTGAATGTCTTCCTGAAATCATAGCCCATTCAGATCTCTCAAGAAAATGAGAGATTCCTGACACTTTGGAAAAAAATAGTTACCATAACTTGGCATTTGTGTTATCCTCTGTCAGTATTCAACACTCTTGGGTTGTAGGATCGACCCAGCAAATTTACACACAGTTTCTAGGTTCAAGCTCCTCCCACTCCCATGACCCCTTGCTGCCCTCTAACACCTAGAGCTAGAACACCGCAAAGGAAGACCTTAACCACCTGAAAGGATATCTCCACTTCCTTTAGGTCCCACAGGATGGGGGAAGGAGGGAGGGATAGTGATGAATAGTGACACAGGATAACACAGATGTCAAGTTATGGTAAGTATACAACTCTTTATCTGATGTTATCCATGTCACTATTCCTCACTCTTGGGTCAGAGTCCCCAGCTACCCTAAATCCTAGGTGGCCTCATGAAAGGACATGCTGAAGAACTGTGCAGCCAAAAGTAGCCCTGCTCCTGAAGACAATGTCAAGTTTATAATTAGTAACAAAAGTGTGAAAAGTAAACCAGGTGGCTGCCACACAAATCTCATCAATGGAATGACAGGCCAGATAGGGAGCTGACGTAGTCATAGGTCCAGTAGAATGAGCTCAGAGTGGTCCTGGTAAAGGTAAACCCTTAGACAAAGAGACCAAAGAAATACACTTCGAAATCCAATGAGAAATATTAACATTAGAAACTGCCTGATCCTGTCTGTTAAGAGAAAAAGCTATAAACAGTTGGTCCGATTTGCGGAAACTCTTGGTTCTATCCAAGTAGAATCGTAACTGTCTATGAACATCAAGAGTATGTAACAGATACTCCCCTTTATTGGAAAAGTTACAGAAGAAAACCGGCTATTGACTTCATTGATTCAAATTTGCTTCTGTAGCTGTCTTGGGCATGAAGGAAAGATTGGTTCGGACAGACACTCTGTCTTTATGAAATATCATGTAAGGTGGTTTGATAGAAGGAGCCAACAACTCAGACACCTGCCTTGCCATAGTTATGGCCACCAGAAAAGCAGTCTTCCATGATAAAAATTTCATACCGCATGTAGTAGCAGGCTCAAAGGGACTCGTTGTAAGAGATTGCAGCACAAATAAAACGTCCCAAAGGGGAGAAGGATCTTTAATAGGAGGTTGGATCAGAAAAATACCTTTCAAAAATGCCTTACGCAGATAAGAGGAAAAGGTAGGTCCCTAGCAAACATGGAAATTAGAAATAGCCACCAACTGCACTTTGATAGTAGAGAAACTAGCTCCATATTGAAAAAGTGAAAACAAGAACAACAAGATATCTGAAATGGGAGCCGAGAAGGGGTTCAGATTATGCTGTTTGGCCCAGACAGAAAACCTTTTCCATTTACTTGCATACACCTTTCTGGTGGATGCCTTCTGAGAGGCCAGAATAATGTTTCTGGTGGGAGATGCAAGCCTGGACTGATTCAGGATTACAGGAAGTGGACAAACCATGCAGTCAGACAGAGTCTGTACGTTGGGGGTTGGAAGCTGGGAGGGGTGGGAAATCAGATCTGGAAGGGGATCCAGTAACCAAGGGGGGTACTACAGATGAGACCGCAGCAGGGGAAACCACACCGGCAGAGGCCAAAAGGGGGTGATGAGGATCAAGGTGGCCTTGAGGCAATGAGCTTTCTGAAGCACTCTGGGAATGAGAGGTATAGGAGGATAGGCGTAAAGGAGACCCGGAGGTCAATTGTGAACCAGAGCATCCATGGGGACTCTCCTACTGGGGGAATCGGGGCAAAATACTGGCTAAATTTGTGGTTGTGAGGGGGAAGGGAAAAGACTGCAGCTCGGACAACCCTAGCAAAGGAAAATCTCTTTCACCTCTGAAGGATTCAGAGACCACTCATGAGGACTCAGGATGGCCCTGCTGAGCAAGTCTGCCAACACACTGGACTCACCGGGAATGTGTGTTGTAAGGAGAAAGCGTCCAAGGACATCGTCCATTCCCATGCCTCATGGCCTTGTGCAAAGACGATAAGAGCATGTGCCCCCTTGCTTGTTGATGTACCACACAACTGCCATGTTCTCCGTGTGAACTGGAATGGTACCCAAAGGTAGGCAGCCCTGAAAAGCTTGCAACGCGAGAAGTACTGCTCTCATCTTCAGTACACTTATGTGCAGTTTGGTCTCTGCGGAGGACCACGTAACATGGACCATCTTTTTCCCTGGTAATGCCACCCACCCCAACAGGGAAGCATCCAAGGTCGCAGTGGCACTGGGGGGTAGGAAGAGAAAAATGTCTGCCTGCTAGGAGGTCAGGAGACTGAATCCACAAAAGATGACACCTGCACACTAGAGTGAGACGCACTCAGGCCATCATTGGATGAGACAGAGAAGAAAACTGGACCGCTACAGTCCACTGCAGAATCCTCACAGGGCAGGGTGAGCTTTTCCAACACAAAGTTTAGGTCCAAAGCTGGGGTAGGTGCTCTTCTGGGTGGCCTCAAGTTGTTAGCCCCTCTTAGGAACTGTTTGATGAGAGGGTGGGAGAAATGAGGTGGCTCTGTGCTGAAATGAGCAGGGATGGCAGAGGCATGAATTTTAATAGAAGAGAAGGATATACCCTTGTGTAGTAGGTCAGCCAGGTAGTCCAGGATGAGAGGTAGGGAGGGCTGTGCCATTCCGGCTCCCTTAGCCTGCATCCAGGTGCAAAACCTTTTCCACTTGTCAGCATGAGATTTTCTAGTGCTAGAGCATCTGGCCTCACATATCACATCTAAAACTTGTTTGCTTAGATTGGCAGCTTGTGAAGTGGTCAGGGAATAAGCCAGGCTGCCAGATTGAGGGTCTGTAATTGGGGATGCATGAATTCTTCATTCCTCTGGGTCAGGAGTTTTGGGATCTGAGGGAGATGCCATGGTGGCAGGGGTGACAGGTTGTGCAGCAGTGGGTACCAGTGCTGACGTGGCCAGTCTGAGGCAATCAGGATTGTCCTCGGTTTTTCCTCCCTTATTTTGAGCAGTACCCTTGAAATGAGTGGTAGGGGGAAATCCATAGACCGAGAAGTTGACCCACTGGAAGGACAGAGCATCCACTTTCCAGGCCTTGCTGTGAGGTTCCCTGGTGAAGAATTTGCTGGGCTGATGGTTGGAGTGGGAGGCAAAGAGGTCAACCTTCAGGATTCTTCATTTCTGGGTTACAAGGGTGAAGGTTCTTTGGTATAGCTGCCACTCATGTGGATCCAGAAGATGTCTGCTTAAGATGTCTGCCAGAGAGTTTAGAGAGCCTAGCAGGAATTGTGCTAACAGGTGTAGTTGCATGGCTGAGGCGAGCCTGCACAGAGGGTACGAGTGAGTCCCTCCCTGCTTGTTGATATACCACATCACAGTGGTGTTGTCTGTTTTGATCAGTAGAGGCCCTGGGGAGAGGAGTTGTCTGAAGGCTGTCAGAGTGTGATGGACAGCTAACATCGCTTTATGGTTGATGTGCAGATGTATTTGATTTGGGCTCCACTGACCCTGAATACACCTGCCGTCCAGGTGTGCACCCCAGTCATAGTCTGATGCATCTGTGGTGAGGGTCTGGGCGGTGTGGGGTTGTGACAAGAGAAGTCTCTTGTTGTGGTAGCATGCTGCTGCCCACCAAAGAAAATCTTTCCTTAAACAAGGTATCATTGGTATAAGAGTTTCCAGGTCTTGGGAGTGCTGACACCAAAGGCTTTTTAGGTACCACTGTAGTTTCTTTATATGCAGTCTGGCATAAGGAATGAGTAGAATGCAAGAAGTCGTGAACCCCAGAGCTTGCAGGATTTTCCTTGCGGATAACTGGGGTCTGGTGGCTAGTTGAGCGAAGTAGGCTGTCAGGTAGGTTTGTTTTTCTGGTGCAAGGAATGCCATCTGGGATGCTGTGTTCAGGCTTGCTCCCAGGAATACAATTTTATGTGTGGGTACTAGTTTGGATTTCTTTTCATTGATAGTATACCCCAGGGAGGTCAGTAGGTACTTTACAAAGGTCAGGTACTTTAGCAGCTTTTCTGGACTGTCTGCCTGAATCAGGCAGTCAACTAAGTATGGGTAAATTTTAATATTTCTTTGTCTGAAAAAAGCAATGGCGGGAGCCAGACATTTTGTAAAAACTCTGGGAGCAGTAGATAAGCCAAAGGGAAGTGCAGAGAACTGAAAGTGCAATGATCCTTCCCTGAAACATAGGTATTTCCTGCATGATTTCCTGATTAGGATGTGTAGGTAGGTCTCTTTTAGGTCTAGGGTGGCTAAACAATCATCCTTGGAGAGCATAGGTAGGAGTTGCTGGAGGGTTGAGCATTTTGAATTTTGGTATCACCAGAAAGGTGTTTAGAATGGATAGAGCGAAAATGGGGTGCCATGTGCCCTCTCTTCTAGGTACCAGGAAGAGTCTGGAATAAAAACCTTGGCCTATCTGTTCTGCAGGAACATGCTCTATTGCCCTCATAGAGAGCAGTGAAAGGACTTGCTTTTTGGCCTCTGCCCACTGGTTTGGGGGAAGATCTGGGAACCCTTTTGGGGTTGGGAGTGTGTGGAAATAAAACTTGTATCCCTGGGACACTATGTTGAGGAGCCAGCGGTCACTGGTAATGGTGTCCCAGGTGCTTGCGTGGAAGGAGAGTTTTCCTCCTATGGGCAAGAGCAGGTGGGCAAAGGGAGGGTGTGGAAGTGTAAAGTCATTGTGAGTTCTTACCATGAGGGGGTGGCTTAGCATTCCCTAGTTTTGAAGAGGAGGAACTCCACTGCTTAGATCTCTGCATTCCCTGGGGCTGTTGTCTGGGGGGCCTGCTTCTCCGGGGTCTGTGCAGAGCTAACCTAGAGGGTGCAGGAAAGGACCAGTGCTTGGAGGGGCAATGCCTACTGAACCTCGGTGGCTGGACCTGCAAGAAATCTTTAACTGTCTGCACAGATATAGCTTTTTCTTCCATCTTTAAGACCTCTTCTGCCTTAGCACTAAATAAGCTGTCTTTGTGCAAGAGTGCATCCAATAATTTGGATTTTACATGGTCTGGCAAGAGCTGTTCCTTAAGCCAAGCATGCCTTCTAAGGACTGAACCAGTGACTGCTGCCCTGCAAGATGCTTCTAGGGCGTCAAAACCACATTGTAAGATGTGCTTAGTTATTTGACTTGCAGAATGCATTAACTCTTGTAACTATTTTCTGCACAAGCAGGAAAAGAAGATATTTATTGTTTGAGGAGTTCCATGGTATGTTGATATTTTAGCATATGGAACTGACAATTTAGTGCTCTAATAGCAAGAGTAGCAGAGGTGCATACTTTTTTACCCCATCTGTCTAAAGAGCTTGGGTCATCGCTTTTTTGGGTGTGGTTCATACCCTGGGCCTTAGAAACTCTGTAGTTTTATGAAAGAACAGTAGACGCGAAAGAAGTAGTCGGTCTGTGTTGAGAATCGGTAATGCAAAGTACTTCCTCAGAAGCCGGTGCCTGCTCAGCGGCTCCACACCCATCCAAGGTAAAGACATCTGCAGGATGGCTTACCAAAGCCATATCGGAATTCGAGGAGTGAGAGCGAAAAAATCTAGCTACAATAAGGGCCCGACGATGTATAGTTTTGGTGTTGAACAAAGCACAAAAGCAACAGCGGGGACGTCATGGTCTGGGCCTTAGCAAGTGACACAATAAGAATGAAAGTCTTGGTGTGGTATTTGCTTTCCACAGGCGAGACAACTGTTAACTTTTTCTGACATTGGTTAGAGCAAGAAAAAAGTATCCCCAATGGGGTACTTAGCTTTAGAAGACTTCAACTTCAATTCGTAAATGTTAAACTCAGGTAGTGGCCGACCGGCACTTGTGCGAACTGCTTCTCCTTCGGGCTCCTCGGCAAGAAAGACTGATGTAATGGCGTCGGCTGCCTTATTTTATACCACTGATGATCTGATGTCAGTCCTGGAGAGATGGCAACAGACGCAAAAATACTAAGCCTCTGGTATTCGAGCCAACTGAGGGCTACCCTGGCAGGGATAACCCAAATGTGATGAGTGCAACAGTAAAACATGAAGAACATCACCTGGAATCCCTGCAGTCTCAGGTGAGCTGCAAACACTGCCATGCACTTGGTGAACACCTGGGCAGCTGTGTTAGACCAAAGGTCCGGGTCCTGAACTGGTAATGATTGGTCCCATGCGACAGCGGAGATGTCTCCCGGAGTTATCTGTCTATTTTTACATGATAGCACCCATCCTGGAAATCCACATCCACTCATCTGGACAGTGACCATTCAGAACTTGGACTTCTTGACAGAGAGATTTAACCTGCTGAGATCAAGAATTAGGTATAGGTCCCCCATCTTCTTTGGTACTAAAAAGAAGCGAGAATAAGTTCAAGATTCTCGTTGTCCTGGGGGAACCTCTTGGATGGCTCTCTTCTGAAGAAGTTTGAACACTTTTTCCTAAGCTAATTCCCACTGATGGGGCAGTGCATCTGAGAGGCACTTCATATTTGGAGGGGGCAGCTGAGAAAAAAGAATAAAAATAGCCCCTGGAAATAATGTTTAGCAACCAGAGATCTCTTGTAATATTTGCCCAGACCAAATGGTGCAGTGACAAATGACACCCAACTGTCTTCAGGGCAGAACAGTCGAACAGTGCCTCAGGAGTGCTGGGGGGGGGGGGGCTTCTCAGAGAAAGGTTCCCTGGAGGCCTGATTTTGCGGACACCCTCTGTCCCTGGAGCAGCATCTGCCATTGAACCATCTCCCCCGACTTCTAGAAGAGGGCTCACCCTGAGTGCCCTGGAAGGAAGACTGCAACTTCTGAAACCACATTTTTCTAGTCCCTCATTGCATCTTGGAAAAGGAGCACTGAGGGGTAGAAAACTTGATTCCCACAGCTGAACAAGGTCTTGCCTTCCTGCTCACTGTGGGTGAGTGTTTCTTTGACCGAAGGACCAAAGAGGGTAGATCCATCAAAGGGGGCACTGGTGAAGGACACCTTAAAGGACTCCATAAATCTGCAAAGATGCAGCCAGGTGTGGCAACGAATAGCGATGCCTGTATCGGCCACTCGAGAGGCTCCTTCCTCAGCACTAGAAATCAGTATCATTGAGGAATTAGACAGGAAAATGAGAATGGACAGCTTGGGGGACACCTTACTTAGTTCGCCAGCAGACAACAACTCAGAAAGGGAAGTGGTAATCTCCTTGACCAAGTCCTTCTGAAGTAGGGTGAAATGTGCCAAGAAGTTCAGTGCCTACAGGCCGAAGGTACCTGAAGCAAAGACCCATTTTCCGTTTCTTTCGATCGCCCGGGACTCTCAGTTAGGGGGATGAACAGACATACTTTGCTCCACCAATTCTTTCTTGGGGGCAGTGGCTACCACAATAGCATTGACTAGCACACCTTTTAACCAAAATTGTTTGTCGGAGGGGGACTCAGAAACTTGTTGTCACACTTCAGTACCGGCTCCAACAGTATATGGCTCCTTTCACGCCCGCCTGGCGATAAGGTCTATGGAGTTCTTCAGCTGGGGGGGTAACCCAAGTGGTAGATGGTCCCATCCCAAAAGCCCTCAGGAACACAGACTCCTTGGAGGAAGGGGGTAAAGAAGACCATCTGCCCTTAAGCTTGAGGACTTCTAAGATGTCTCCAGAGGAGACATCCTTGGGTGGAAATCTGGAGGACCCATCCCTTTCAATGAGGTCCGTATCCTCAGTGAGAGACTCTGAAGGGGACTCAAGGTGCCTCCTCTTCCATGATCTCTTCCAAGGCACCATCTCCGGTGAGGCGATGGGGTACAGGGGAGGATTTGGAAGTAAGAGAAACCCCAAGGGGGTGATTCCAACCTGAAGGCTAGCTCGAGGGCTGACCAAGAACAGGATAAGAAGAGTCCACTCTCGGGGGCTGGAATGGTCCCTGGAAAGCCAGGGAAGAAACTCTGGTGGGGGAAAAAGGTCTGCCCTACTACCCGTTGGCTTCCTGATGGCTAGACAACTATAACTTTTCAAAACTCTTTGTTTCGATATTCTGGGGTTTCGCTTAGATGAACGTTCACTTAAAAGTTGTTGAGCATGTTGTACTTGACATTTTAAGCATTCATTCACCTAATATAGACCCATCAAGTAGACCTTGCAAAAGAGGAAGAAGGAGATGATTGGAGTAAAGGGAAACCAAAAAGAAAATCCAGGTGCAGAGGGGAAATCTAAAAGCTTAACTTTAATATCCTCAAGAAGTGACTGTGAGTGAGGACAAGCAAATCACCTGAAAAATGATCCAGCAGAAGCCACCCAGGAAGAAGCCTCCACTGCATCATACTACATTTAATGGTATGCCTACAGTCACCTGAGTAGCATGACCAAACACAGAAACAGCCTGTTGCTTAGTTTCAGAAACCTCACGGTTAGTCAAAAGTCTTATGCAATTCACCCAAGGCAGGTATTTCGTCACGTGGGTCTAATAATTCAAAGCCCTGAATGTCACAGTGGCAAAAGTGTAAGACTTCTTATTGTATCTGTCCACAGCCCTACTGCCTCTGTCTGAAGGTGAGACATTAGCAGCAAGCAAAAATTTAGAAGGTTTGTCAGTGGACGGAGAAAAAAACAGAAGGATCTGACAAAGGATTATTGTAGAAAATTTTAAGATACACTGGCACGTTATAAAAACCTATCAGGCATTGCATCTAAGGGGCTGGGAATCAGGAGAGGTAGAAGTTGATGCAAATGCATCCAGGAAGGCCGCCAACACTGCAAGAACAGGGACTGGAATAGGGTTTCCTACCTCCAATAAGTTATACTACCTCTTCTGCACATCAGAAACTTGCCCATATTCCCATTCAAAATGTTGCATTATTTTTGTAATGATTTCCTTAAAGGAGACTTCCTCAACAGGAGGCTCAGGGGATAAGATGTCCTCATCATCATCATAAGAAATCAGGTCTGGAGAATGGATTTGAGATGAATTAGCTGAAGAGTGTTCATCTGAATCAGATTCTTCCTCCTCAGAAGAAGAAGAATATTCATGTTGTCTCTTAAGAGAAGGGATGGGAAGAGAGGAAGAAGAAATTAAGCTTCAGAGACAAAAATCACTTTGTATAGGTCCTGTGAAAATTGAATCCATTCCGTTTCTTGAAATGTCTGAGAAGGAGAAACATTCTTTGTCTTTCGATTCTTTTTCTTAAGAGTAATGTCTGCTTTCACAGGTGAGGCAGTTCAGAACCCCAGCTGCCCTCAATTAAGGATCCAGGCACCTTTTCCCTAACCAGGATTTGAGGTAAACCCTTTGGTCCCTCTAAAATAATAACCTCTGGTTACCCTTCTCAACTATATTGGTGCGAACAGTCTCATCAGAAATCAGTGAATCAGAGCCCATATCAGCCACCAGAAGGGTCATGGCAGCATCAGCCAGAGAAATAATCCAATGTATTCTGGATTCCTGCAATACCTCATTGGGTATATCCAAATCCAAGTGGGAAGACAACTGTTCAGGCCTAGGTCTTATGAATTTCTTTTTAGGGGGCAAGCAGGACAATGTATGTCAAGGGTTCTTCCCTTTTGGAATGGGTGAGGTGCAGGGTCCCTAAAAAGTAATAACTGAAGAGAGAGACAAGTATGAAGGGTCTTTGTTACAAACAACTGACAAATCCTGAAATTTTTATAGTCGTGTTCAGTCCCAAGACAAAATAAGCACTGGGAGTGGAGGTCCTTAAGAGGAATCTGCCCCCCACAAGCATACTTCTCTCTCTCAAAGCTTATCACAAATAGACTCGAAAAAAGAAGGTTCCCCAATTGGGCTCTTATCTGAATAAGCAAAGGCAGAGGTAACAGCCAACAACCACATGAATAACAGACCTTAAGAGAGCGAGACCTGCATTTGGACTGATGGCAGGATAATCTGAGGATCTTGCATTCATAAGCTCACTTATGTACCCTTATGCCCATAGTCATGGGTCATACTTTGCACATATGGTGGCATGGAAGGTTTTGGCTTTGGTACGACAGCCAGATGTCAGGTTAGCTCGACAAGATAACACGTTAATACTGGAATACTGCAACAGTGATCTAAGGAAAGAAATCGCTTTTTCTTAGCTAAAATTAATCATTTTACAGAAAAAGATCACTTCCTGTTATAAAAATAAAATTCTGAAGGATTCCTTCCCAATGTGAACTTACCTTTCCCAGCAGTAGAAAACCGTTATCCGACCATCGATTCAAAAAAGCCATCAAGAGGAGCGTACTTTGGCTGGAGGAAAGCTCTGAAGGGCTTGGCACCCAAACCACTGCTTCTTCAGATCTGCTAGAACACATACAGGCATATGGAAAGTACCCTTAAGCTTTGGAAGTTGTCCGGCTGTTATATCCTTAGCAGAATATAACCCCTATGGATAAAAGTACTATAGCAATGATCTAATAATGAGCATAAGATGATTCTATAAATGTCAGCACTCATGGTATTAGGCTGTCAAACTCGTCCACTAAAGTTTCACAGTTATTTTATCCAATAAAAGAAAATATGCAACATCACATTCATAAAATACTGTTCCTGTATACTTGCTAAAAAGAGAAAAGATCATATTACCCTGTTAAAACATGGAATGACATCACAAAATGTATACTTGCCACAACATTAAGCAGGCCACCATAAGGTCCTATATCTGGCTGCCATAACCCAAGGATGTGTCTGTACCGATGTAAAACTGCAACAAAAGAAAAGCCAATAACTCATTTAGCAACACTCTGTACCGATGTAAAACTGCAACACAAGAAAAGCCAGTAACTCATTTAGCAATACTAAAAAAAAATGTAGAAATGTATATTGGTATTATGAACATAGCTTCAAATGTACCATTTCACATTTACCTGCATATGAGATGGCACAAAGTATCAAGAACAGAATGAGACCCACCAGCTAGATTACAACCTGGAACTTCAATGCTGACAAGTGTGAAAATTTACGCAGCATCCAAATATTAGCAAAAGGCTGCACAATATATAATAATGTTTAATGAAAGTATGATGACCAAGACTTCTTTCTGCAAAGCTGGACAACAGTCTGCTCATCTGCAGTTTTTATATTCAAAATGTACTTAAAACTAAAAGCAGCATATGCTTTGTAAAACCATCTCCTTCAGAGTTCAGTATCAATCCCAATCTCATACCTTTCAACCTCTTACTGCAAGAATACTTCACCACAAATAATGAATCCAATTCAGTGGAAAACAAGGATTTATTCTAAAATGCACTCAAGTAGCATAAAATGCGTGATATATATCCACATATGGTACAAAAGCAGATAAATTCTCTAGCGCCTCGGCAAACGTGCCTTTAACAGAGTAAGAACTTTTCATATACATTTTCATCACCTTTATACTAGCATGAAACACACCCTCTTAATACATTAATTAACAAACAAAGGAACAGAATTATAATACACACAGTAATACATACTATTCATATGCACACTTATAACAAACTTTTCCAAGAACAATCAGAATTTAACCCTCTAGGATTTAATGTATTAAATTTTAAAATTAAACATAACTCTTTCTTTCTTAATATATATTTAATTTGTTGCTCACTTAAATATGTGTTACCTTTTACACTATCTAAAACCATCACAACTAATCCCTCTGGGTTACCATTATGAAATTTATTAAAATGCACTGCTATGGGGCTAGTTTGTTTATAATTTTTTATGTCTCTAACATGTTCTTTAATTCTACATGCAAGAGACCTCTT
The DNA here is from genome assembly GCF_019279795.1 of Protopterus annectens. NCBI lineage: Eukaryota > Metazoa > Chordata > Ceratodontiformes > Protopteridae > Protopterus > Protopterus annectens. The sequence continues at coordinate 116,771,129 of NC_056742.1, read as the reverse complement.
AGTTTCTCCCACATAAAATTTATTGCATGTACATCTCATACCATATATAACTCTCTCTGTGTTGCAATTAAATGTGTCTCTCAAAAGAGACCCCCACTGCAAGAATTCCGGACAAAGTCAAAATAATTAGGATGAAAAAGGCCCAGAAAGCAGGGCCAGGTTTTGCACTAGCATGCATTTTCTGAAGGATATGAAGTCCAAAACTCAAATATGTGTCATTACTTAGTGACTTCAATTATCAATGATTTACCAGAAAATCACAAATTTTATGAAGAATGGGCCAAAAAGCGGAGGCAAAAATCCAGTCAATCTGCATAATTATGGGCAGTTGAGAGATAAACCCGTGCTTTCCCATATTAAAACTCATTTTATTAATTAAGTTGACTGTCTAAGGAGATTCGCTTCATATAAATCTAGATTGTGTACTGTGTGCTGATTATAACAGAGTGAAGGCTAACTTCAGCACACTGAGTTGATGCTGAAGCTAAACTAATGTATTTTGGCTTTTCCCAGTTAGGGGTCGCCATAGCCGAACTCCGGTCCGCTAATGATTGGCAGTGGATTTTTACGGTGCTGAGGTGCCAGCCCGACGCCCAACATTCAAAGAAAGCACACCCATTCAAGCACGCACCTACCTGCATGTGTTGATGCTGAGGCTATGAAAGATAATCTGGGACTCTACCTTTCAGAATGAAAGGACAGGTAACAGCACCATCATTCTGAATGCATAACAGCATGAAATGTGATATAAAAGTGCATGCTGGCAATGAAGAAAACTTAAAAGACAGGTTAAGATTTAGAGAGGAGTTATACGGTGGGTCCAAGTGTTAAAGGCGGTAAAGGAAAATGACGAGGCTTAGAGAAAAGCATTCAAAAGGAAAGGAAAAAGGCACAAACACCCACTTTAGTGGACAATCATCATGGACTTAGAAGAAGTGTGACTAGAGGATAAATGGAGTAATCAAACATAGGCATAAAGGAAGAAAGACAGAATGCTGGAAGAGCAACAACAGTGCAAGAACAGAGAGTATTAAAGAAGCAGTAGCAGGTGAAAACATAAGACAAGGAACATTACGGTAGAAAATGATCAGATGCTGGAAATGGTAGTGATTTTAGTTAGGAATAATTTAAAAATCAGAAAATGGCATGTAAATTAAGGAAGGAATGGGCAGAACCAGGAGTTAACATAGAAATTCTGCAGTAGAACAATAAGCAAGTCTTATGAGGTGCAGGATAGGAAAAATAAGTTGGTCAAAATAGTTTAAAGAAATGTTTGGACAAAGAAGAGGACAAAGAGAACGAAAAGACCAGTTTACACAGAAGAAATAAGACATACAAAAATACAAATAAGAGGGTAACAATAAAGAAAAACAGAACGCTTTACAACACTAGCAATGGGAGCAGTATAGTAAATAGGATGCAGTTGATGGAAAGGAAACAATGTCTGAGCTAGTTGAAAAGATGCTAGAACAAAGAAAGATAAAAAGGCCTTGGCCAGAAATATTAACATGAATAACAAAAGGGTGTACTGTAGAATGGTGATGTCAGAGAAAGGTAGGGGAGCATGCAAAATGCTGCTTATAATGCGACTTATCTCAAGCTGCATTACAATGAATGAATTAAGCAACTAAGACTATTAAAAGAATTCTATGGCATAAATAACACAGAAGGATATGGTATACTCCAAAGACTTCCACAAAGACACAGATTCAGCTGTTAAAACCAAAGCACTGTTCACATAACTAGTTCTTGAAAGAGATTTTAACACACAGTACCATAAAATGAGAGCTATAAATGCAAATGCTCTACAGTCAGTAGTCTCCTCAAAAACCTTCAGTGGTAGAGAGAAGACAACTGGAGGAGTAAATCATCAATATGCCCATCAAATGCTTGATGGTTAAACTCAGTATGGATTTTTTATGTATGCATGCATATATCCAAATATGAATGTATGTGCATACGTTTTAATGACAGCGTTAGTCTCACTAAGCCTAGAAAATTTTCAGGGAAAATTTGAGATGGCATTCATACAGACTAGAGGAAATCTGGCCAGGGCACCATGGAAACTCATCTACTCGTAACAGTAGAAACCACAAGGACTTCACTACACTTGCTCTGAGTGATCTGAAGGAGGAAGTGAATGTGAAACCCTGCCATCCGCAATGTATTAATCATTGTATATGATTTAGAATAATCATAATGTAATAATTTTTGATAATAAGTGGTTACAGTTGTTTAAAAAGCACAGTTCCACTACTCGGTGCATATATCAGCTATTCCACGCAAGTACCAGGATATGCCTCAGTGTTTGCAGCCTGATTTATGGCCAGTTCATGACTACCAGAAATATAAAAGGCATTATCCCTTTTTACAATAGGGACAATTAGAGATCCCAATTTGCTATGCTTGCCATTGAAATGATGAAACCTTTTCTCTCTCTCTCAAGCCTTCTCCAAAGGCTCTGTACCTACTCTTACTCTCATTATTCTCACTGCAAACAGTAATGGTTTACTTTAGCAAAACTATGAAGTGATACCTTGATTCACCAAAATGGTGAAAATTGTATTTTGCCTAATTGTCAATTTAACAAGTTAACAATTATATAACTATTTCATAAATATTTACTTATGCTAATACCAGCTAACTGGATTGAAACCCCAGCGTGATGTGAACACCTCCTTCCTGCATGTTAATGTTAATGCCGTAAATGCAGGAGTAACAGCCTTCCCTGTTTGGAAACTTTTTTAAACTTAAATATTTAAATTAATATAAAAAAACTTTTATTTATGCATAAAAGAGTGTCTGGATGCAAAAGAATGCATGCAATCACTTTTTTTTATGTAAAAACAAAACTTGTCTTTGTCAAATTAAATGTGATCTTCAAGCACTGGACACTGCCACTACTGAACTATTAACAACATATTACAAGCATATCAATTTTTTTTGCAATACTGCTTGCACCCATTAACTTCTAAGGTGCTAGTAACCACATCCTTACTATGAGTTCTTAGATGTCTATACAATGGCATGAAAAAGAGTTATGTACTTACCAGAACTTGGCATCTGTATTACCCTATGTCATTATTCATCACGCTTGGGTCATAAGATCAGACATCGGATCCGAGCTAGTAACTTTACAGACAGTTTCTAGGCTCAAGCTCCACCCACTCCCATGATCACTTGCTGCCCTCTAACCCCTCAGATCGCGTTTGCCCTAGAGCTAGAACACAGCAAAGGAAGACCTTAACCACTGGAAAGGACATCTCTACTTCCTCTAGGTCCCACAGGATAGGTGAAGGAGGGAGGGATAGTGATGAACAGTGACACAGGATAACACAGATGCCAAGTTATGGTAAGTACATAACTCTTTATCTGATGTTATCCATGTCACTATTCTTCACTCTTGGGTCAGAGTCCCCAACTACCCTAAATCCTGTGTGGCCTCATGGAAGGACATGCCGAAGAACTGTGGAGCCAAAAAGTACAGTTTTGTACCTACCATAAATGTAGATGTCCGAGAGACATGCAACTGCAGTCATAACATGTGGGTTGTCCTGCCTCAGGCAGCCCTCGGTCGGCCGGATTCCAAAGTCTGGGTCTGACGTCGGCTGATGTCGCATTTCTCTCCAACGTCAGAGCGGCTGGAGTATATAAGCATCAGCCGATGCCTTTTCTTCAGTGTTTCTTGCCCCAGATGCCAGGTGCCCTCCAAGGAAGGCTGTAATCAAATTGGAAGACAAAAACAGGATTCCAAACAAATACATGAGCAATACAACAAATACACCATAACAGATATCCCCAGCTAAGAGAGAGAGAGGAATAGGAGTGGACCCTGAGCATAGAGGGGTATGGAGGGAGGGAAACCCCGACTGCAGTTGCATGTCTCTCGGACATCTACATTTATGGTAGGTACAAAACTGTACTATGTCCTTCAAGAATGCAACTGCAGTCATAATATGTGGGTAGAATACCATAGCTTAGCTGGGGGAGGAGGTATGCTCTAGTAAAGAGATGGTGTGGCAATCAAACCCTGCAGGACTGCCGAAGCAAAGCCTGCTCTGGATCTGGAGTATAGGGGGAGATTGTAGTGTTTTGAGAATGTATGCACGGAGCTCCATGTAGCAGCTTCTAGAATGTCCTTTGTAGGCACCCCTCTTAAAAATGCTGTAGAGGTGGCTGTAGCTCTGGTGGAATGTGGTCTGACATAGGCTGGAACAGTCTTTCCATGAAAGGAATAACATAATCTGATGCAATGTCCAATCCATTTAGAAATAGTCTGTTTTGAAATTGCTTTTCCTTGGACTGCAGGGGCGTAAGCTACAAAAAGCTGTTCAGACTTCCTACTGGCCTTGGTTCTGTCCAGGTAGTATCGAAGTTGTCTATGAATGTCCAAGGTATGTAAAATCCTTTCCCCCTTATTCTCAGGATTGGGGAAGAAGGCAGGCAGATGGATGGCTTGATTTAGAGAAACCCTAGATACCACCTTTGGCATAAAGGTAGGGTTGGTCCTTAATGAAACCCTGTCTGTGTGGAAAATAATAAAGGGTGGTATTGCCATTAGGGCCTGTAGTTCCGAAACCCTTCTTGCTGAGGTAATTGCCAACAGGAAGGCTGTTTTCCCTGAGAGAAATTGCAAGTCAACTGAAGCTGCTGGCTCAAAAGGAGGAAGGGTCAGTTTTTCTAAGACAAAATTGAGGTCCCAGGCTGGCACTGGGGCCTTTCTTGGTGGCTTAATGTTCTTGATTCCCCTGAGGAATTGCCTTAGTAAGGGGTGAGAAAAAAACAGGAGGATCAGTGTTGTATCTGGCTGAAATAGCAGATGCATGTATTTTTATTGACGAATATGATAGGCCACTCTGTAACATATCTGCCAAATATTCCAAGATAAGTGGGATGTTCAACAATGATGCATCATGCCATTTGCTGGTATTCCAATTGCTGAATCTTTTCCACTTTGCTAAGTAGACCTTTCTGGTGGATGGTCTTCGAGCCTCTGTTAGTAACCTCTGGACTTCCTTGGAGAGAGGTAAGTTGAATGTATTTATGGGATCTCCCAGGCTGTTAGCTGCAGAGTTTGAAGGTTTGGATGCAGTGTTTCGAAATTGTGCTGAGTCAAAAGTAGAGGCCACTGAGGGAGGGCCCACCTCCTGGTGTGACATATGCTCCGTAGTAGAGGGTACCAGTGTTGTCTTGGCCAATCCGGAGCTATTATAATTCCCTTGGGCTTCTCTGCTTTGATCTTTAGTAACACTGAGGTCATCAGTGGCAGAGGTGGGAATGCATAGATTGCTAGGGAGCTCCAGTTGAATGAAAGAGCATCTATTTTCCAAGCCTTTGGATGGTATGTCCTTGTGCAAAATTTTGGTAGTAGATTGAGGTGAGAGGCAAATAGCTCCACTTCTGGCTTGCCCCATGTTGAAGTGAGTTGTCTGAAAGCCTTCGGATGCAACTTCCACTCGTGTGGATCTGTGAAATTCCTGCTTAGGCTGTCCGCCAACACATTGTCTTTTCCTGGAACAAACTGTGATTGCAACTGGATGTTTAGACTCAGTGATTTCTCCCAAAGCTGCATTGTCAGTCTGCAAAGGGGATAAGAGTGAGTGCCCCCCTGCTTGTTTATGTACCACATCACTGTGGTGTTGTCTGTCCGTATCATTAAGTGACCTTGCTGGAGTTGGTTTTGAAAAGCCTCGATAGCATGCATTACTGCCAGCATTTCCTTTTGATTTATATGCAGATGTGTTTCCTTTGGAGACCATTGTCCTTGTATACATCTGTCTTCCATGTGCGCCCTCCCCCATCCGAGGTCTGAGGCGTCTGTAGTCATGGTCTGTGTTATCTGTGGTTTTTTGAATGACAAACCTGTGTTTTCCTGGCTCACCGAAGCCCACCATAGGAATTCCTTTTGTAAGCATGGGATGAGTGGTATGATTGTCTCCAAGTTGTTGCTGTGCTGAGACCAAACGCTTTTTAGGTACCATTGAAGCTTTCTCATGTGTAGTTTTGCTAATGGAACCAGTAGGATGCAGGATGCCATGTAACCCAGGGCCTGTAGGACTCTCCTTGCAGTCATCTGGGTGAGTTTTGCTAAACCTTTGAAGTATTGAGTTAACTTCTCTTGCTTGTCTTCTGTCAGGTAAGCCATTTGAGAGGCTGTGTCTAGTTTGGCTCCTAAGAAGATTATTTGCTGGGATGGCTGCAGTCTTGACTTTTGGAAGTTGACTGTGTATCCCAGAGCTTGAAGTAATCGTATGACATATTCCAGATTTTTGTCAACATCAATTTGTCGTCCGCTTGTATGAGGCAGTCGTCCAGGCACGGGTAAATTTGTATACCCTGGAGCCTGCAATGAGCAATTACTGAAGCCAGGCATTTTGTAAACACTCTGGGCACAGTAGATAAGCCAAATGGCAATGCTGAGAATTGATAATGCTCTGGCCCTGCAAGAAATCTGAGGTATCTTCTGCAACTGTGTCTGATAGGGACATGCAGGTATGCCTCCTTGAGGTCCAGAGTAATCAGCCACGACTCCTTGCCCAGCATGGGAAGGAGTTGCTGTAGAGTCAGCATTTTGAACTTTGGTACTATGAGAAAGGTGTTTAATGTGGACAAGTCCAGTATTGGTCTCCATTGAGTTTCTTTTCTTGGAACAAGGAACAGTCTTGAGTAAAATCCCTGTTCTTGTTCTTGTTGTGGAACTCTTTCTATTGCTTTCATTTGAGTTAGCAGAGAGATTTGCTTGATAGCCTCTGCCCTTTGATGTTGTGGTAGATTTGGCATGCCTTGTTTTCTTGAAAATGAAACCTGTACCCTCGGTCTATAATGTCCAAAATCCATTTGTCCTTTGTCAGTCTGTGCCAGTTTTCTGCAAACAGAGATAATTTCCCGCCCAAGGGAGCTTCCAGTTGTTCCCTGGTAGGCGGTAGTAGAGGAAAGTCATTGAGATTGTGGTTGTTGGGCAGGAGAAACCCCTGTGTCACCTCTTTGGTTTCCTGGCAGCCATTGACGTCCCCTGTAAGGGCCTCTGTATTGGCCTCTTCCTCGGCCACATCTGTTCTTACCCCTTTGAAACTTTTCTGGATTAGGAAAGGACCAGTTTTTTGAAGGCCAATTCCTACTGAATCTGGGGGGTTGAACCTGGAGGAAATACTTTACAGTTTGAACTGATTTTGCTTTTTCTTCGATGGTCTTTAGTACATCCTTAGCATTTGCACCAAAAAGCTTGTTCTTTTCCAAAGGTGCATCCAGAAGCTTTGCTTTTACATGATCTGGTAGAGGTTGATCTTTTAACCAAGCATGTCTTCGCATCACTGCCCCTGTCATAGCTGCCCTACATGAAGCTTCCAGTGCATCATATCCACACTGCAGGAAGTGATTGCTTACTTGCTGAGTGTTATGTACAGCTTCCTGCAAAGTCTTCCTGTCTAAAGGATCAGGAGAAGCTAGTGTTTTTTGTAAATCTTCTAAAAGATAATCCTGATATTGGAACATATGAAAAAGGCAATTTAAAGCTCTCATAGATAAGGTAGTGGAAGTGTAAACCTTTTACCCCATCTCTAATGACCTTGCTTCCCTGTTGGAGGGCAAAGGATTTTTTGAGGTGGAGGCTGAAACTCCTTTAGGCCCCTGTGAAATAGTTTCCAAATCAACAGTATGGGCCCTGAATAAATGGGAATGAGTTTCAGGGACCCTGTAATACCTGTCTGGCTTGGCTGGTGCAGGAGGGAGAGTATCAGGGTAGCACTAGAATCAGAATACAAATCATCCAGAACATCAAGTACAGGAGGAATAGCTAAGGGCCTGTGCTGAGGCTTCTTAAGGAAAGTCCTAAGGCGTTTCCTGGAATCAGAATATTCCTGGCCCTGCCACTTGAAATGTTCCCTCATGGTGTGCAGAACTTCCCCAAAGGAAATATCCTCAGGTGGGGAGGCCAAAGGTATGGAATCTTCTGCATCTGAGTCCTCATAGGTCTGGAAGAGCTCTTCCTGGCTATCAGAGTGGACAGAGCCCTCAGAGTCTTCATCTGAAGGAGTAGGGTCAGAGGGTTCAACCCGGGGCCTTTTATCAGAAGGAGGCTGGGATGCTCTCTCTGGATGGGTCTGCGAACCTCTAATCATGGAAATTAAATCAGCAGCCATGGACATAATTTGTGTCTCTGGAGTCGGCTGAGGTAAAGATCTAGAAGTAATATGCTTTGTTTTGCTGGCTGCCTTAGCCCTAGTGTAGGCCTCAATAGACATGGCCATAGGAGGCCTGGCAGCTCCACGTGCAGGAGTGACCTTGTCTACAGCAATGGTCTCGGGCATTTCCTCAGTTTCGGTATCCGGAAGAAAATCTATAACTGGCGTCGGAGTAATGTCTGGAATCGGAGTCGTCGGTAATGCGGTGTCTTCGGTTCGGAGCGGTGGAGAGACCGTCTCAGAGGGAACCGGAGCACTCGCGCTAGATTTTGGCGTGGAATCGGTAGTAGACGCGGGCCGAGGATGTCGGTCCCGGTCTTTTCGCTTTTTGGGAGTTTGCGATGTCGGAAGATCCGACGGCATGGTATAAGCAAATTTATCGCCGAAAAAGTCTTCAGCGAACTTCGCCCGGCACCTGAGAGTGCGCTTGTTGAAGCGAGCACAGGCTACACAGGCCGAGACGTCGTGGTCTGGGCCCAGGCAAGGGAGGCAGTAAGAGTGGAAATCCTTATGAGGTATTTGTTTACCACAAAAAAGACAATTGTTAACTTTTTCAGTAATTTCTGACATCGGCTGAGGCAAGAAAAGGTCCCCAACGGGGTACTTAGCTTTTTTGATGACTTCGGTATCGTAGAATACAGGAGCTGACCGACCGGCACTTGTGAACCGCTTCTGCTTCGGGCACCGCATGGCAAGAAAGACTGAAGAAAATGGCGTCGGCTGATGCTTATATACTCCAGCCGCTCTGACGTCGGAGAGAAATGCGACATCAGCCGACGTCGGACCCAGACTTTGGAATCCGGCCGACCGAGGGCTGCCTGAGGCAGGACAACCCACATGTTAGGACTGCAGTTGCATTCTTGAAGGACATCAAGCCCTGTTCCTGGAGACACTGTCAAGTTTATAATGAGTAACAAAAGTGTGAGGAGTAGACCAGGTGGTTGCCGCACAAATCTCATCAACGGAATGGTGGGCCAGATAGGCAGCTGATATAGCCATAGAACTAGTGGAATTAGCTCTGAGTGGTCCTGGTAAAGGTAAACCTTTAGACAAATAAACCAAAGAAATACACTTCGATATCCAATGAGAAATAGTAACTAGAAACCACCAGACCCTGTCTGTTAAGAGAAAACGCTACAAACAGTTGGTCCAATTTGCGGAAACTCTTGGCACTATTCAGTAGAATTATACCTGTCTATGAACATCAAGAGTATGTAACAGATACTCCCCTTTATTGGAAAAGTTAGGGAAGAAAACTGGCAACTGAACTGACTGATTCAAATTTGCCTCTGTAGCTATCTTAGGCATGAAGCAAGCATTGATTAGGAGAGACACAGTCTTTATGAACTATCATGTAAGTTGGTTTGATAAAAAGAGCCTACAACTCAGAAACCAGTCTTGCCAAAGTTACGGCCACCAGAAAAGCGGTCTTCCATGATAAAAAAGCATATTGCATGTAAGCAGCAGGTTCAAAGGGACTCTGTATAAGAGACTGCAGGACAAATAAAAGGTCCCAAAGGGGAGAAGGATCTTTAATAGGAGGTCAAATCAGAAAAACAACTTTCAAAAATGCCTTACATAGACGAGAGGAAAAGGTAAGCTCCTCGCAAACATGGAAATTAGAAATAGCCACCAATTGCACTTTGACAGTAGAGAAATAGCTCCAGCTTGAAAAAGTGAAGACAAGAACAAGATATCTGGAATGGGAGCTGAGAAGGGGTCAAGATTACACTGTTTGGCCCAAATAGAAAAGCTTTTCCATTTACACGCATATACCTTTCTGGTAGATGCCTTCTGAGTGGCCAGAATAATGTTTCTGATGGGAGATGCAAGCCTGGACTGATTCAAGATTACAGGAAATGGACAAACCATGCAGTGAGACAAAGAGTCTGTAGGTTGGGTGTTGGAAGCTGGGAGAGGTGGGAAATCAGATCTGGAAGGGGATCTAGTACCCCAAGGGGGGGTACTTTAGATGAGACTGTAGGAGGGGAAACCACACCTGCTGAGGCCAAAAGGGGGCGATAGGGACCGAGGTGGCAACGAGGTTTCTGAAGCACTCTGGGAATGAGAGGTATAGGAGGACAGGTGTAAAGGAGACTCAAGAGGTGAATCGTGAACCACACTGTCCCAGGGGGACTAGCCAACTGGGGGAATCAGGGCGAAATATCGGCTGCATTTGTGGTTGTGAGAGAACAGAACAGATCACAGCGAAGGAAAATCTCTCTCACCACTGAAGGATTCTGGGCCACTCGTGAGGATGCAGGATGGCCCTGCTAAGTCGGTCTGCAAACACACTGGACTCACTGGAAATGAGTGTTGCAAGGAGAAAGCTCCCCGAGGACATCACCCATTCCCACGCCCTCATGGCCTTGGGACAAAGCAGATAAGAGCATGTGCCCCCTTGCTTGCTGATGTACCACACAACTTCCATGTTGTCCATGTGAACTGCAATATTACCCAGAGAGAGGCAGTCTTGAAAAGCTTGCAATGTGAGAAGGACTGCTCTCATCTTCAGTACATTTATGTGCAGTTTGGTCTCTGTGGAGGACCACGTAACTTGGACCATCTTACCTGGGTAATGCTCACCCCACCTCAACAGGGAAGCATCCAAGGCCATGGTGGCACTGGGGGGAGGAAGAGAGAAAGATCTGCCTGCTAGGAGGTCGGGAGACTGAATCCATAAAAGAAGATGATGCCTGCACACTGGAGTATGACAGACAAAGGCCATCATCGGATGAGACAGAGAAGAACAGTGGACCGCTAGAGCCCATTGCAGAACCCTTACTGTATGTAGAATCTGGCTAACGGCACCAGAGAGATTGCTGCCACCATGGACCCTAAGGCCCTGAGAATAAGGCAGACCCGAGGACGAGGCAGATCTGCAAGGCACTGAACATGAGCTCTGATTAGATAAACATGTTGAAGAGGGAGTGCTACAATCTCTGACACAGTGCATCCTGGACATTCACAGAACACATCCAATAGTCCTTGTGCCAAAGGGGCACAATGGATTGGATACTGACCATCCGGAACTTCGACTTCTTGACAGAGAAATTTACCCCGCTGAGATCCAGATGGAAGTAGATCCCATTCTTCACTGGCACCAAAAAGAAGCAAGCGTAAGTTCTGGATTCTCACTGTCCTGGGGGGACCTCTTGGATGGCTCTCTTCTGAAGAAGCTTGAGCATTTCTTGCTGAGCTAAGTCACTCTGATGAGGTGATGCATCTGGGAAGCATTTCCTGATTGGAGGGGGAGGCTGAGAAAGGGGAATAAAATAGCCCCTGGAAATAATGTTTAGCATCCAGCAATCTCTTGTAATATTTTCCCAGGCCAAATGGTGCAGTGATAAATGACCCCTGTCTCCAGGGCAGAACAGTCAGGCAGTGCCTCCGGAGCGCTGGGGAGGCTTCTCAGAGAAAGCTTCCCTGGAGCCCTAATTTTATGGACCCCCTCTACCCTGGGGTGGCATCTGCCACTAAACCCTCTCCCCGGACCTCTAGAAGAGGGCTCATCCTGAGCATCCTGGAAGGAAGACTGTGACTTCCAGAACCACATTTTCCTAGTTCCTTGTTGCACCTTGGAAAAGGAGTGCTGATGGGTAGAAAATTGATTCCCACAGCAGACAAGGTCTTGCCTTCCTGCTCACTGCTGGTGAGTGTTTCTTTGACCGAAGGACCAAAGAGGGTAGATCCATCAAAGGGGGCATTGGTGAAGGATGCCTTAAAGGACTCCATAAATCTGCAAAGGCACAGCCAGTAGTGGTGCCAAATAGCGATACCTGCGCCGGCTGCTTGAGAAGCATTTTCTACAGCAATGGAAATCAGCCTCATCAAGGAATTAGACAGGGAAGTGAAAGTGGACAGCTTGGGGACACCTTACTCAGTTCCTCAGCAGGCAACAACTCAGAAAGGGAAGTGGTAAGCTCCTCTGGAGTTGGGTGAAATGTGCCAAATAGTTCAATGCCTACAGACCGAAGGTAGCTGAGGTGAAGACCTGCTTTTTGTGGCTGTCGATCTCCTGGGACTTTTGCTTAGGGATATGAACAGATATACTTTGCTCCACCAATTCTTTCTTGGTGGCGGCGGCTACCTCAATAGCAACAACTGGCATGGCTTATGACCAAAACTGTTTGCCGGAGGGGGGAAACTTGTTGGTGAGTTTTGGTACTGGCTCCACAGTATCCGGTTCCTTCCATGCCCTGCTGGTGATGAGCTCTACAAGTTAGTCAGCAGGGGGGAACCCTGGGGGTAGATGGTTCCATCCCGAAAGCCATCAGGAACATGGACTCCTCGGAGGAAGGGGGTAAGGAAGACCATCCGCCCTGCCTTTAAGTTTGAATATTTCTAAGATGTCCCCAAAAGGAGACATCCTTGGGTGGAGATCTGGGAGACCCATTCCCTTCATCGAGGACCGTATCTTCAGTGAGAGACTCTGAAGGGGAGTCAGGGTCCTTCCTCTTGCATAGAGGAAGGGGGTAAGGAAGACCATCCGCCCTTAAGCTTGAAGATTTCTAAGATGTCCCCAAAGGAGACATTCTTGGGTGGAGATCTAGGAGACCCATTCCCTTGATCGAGGGCTGTATCTTCAGTGAGAGACTCTGAAGGGGAGTCGAGGTGCCTCCTCGTGCACGATCTCTTCCAAGGCACCTCTTCCGGGGGGGCTTGGGGGAGGATTCAAAAGATAGGGAAACCCCAAGGGGGGCTGACTCCCACCTGAAGGCTAGCTCAAGAAGGCTGACCAGGAAAAGGAAGAGAAGAGTCAACTCTCGGGGGCTGGGATGGTCCCTGGAAAGCCAGAGAGCAAACTCTGATGGAGGAAGAAGTCTGCTCTACTACCCGGAAGGCCAAAGGGCTAGTCAATGTCACATCTGCAATTACGGCAGGCAGACCTTCCTGAGAAGAGGGCACAGAACATGCCAGGCACATCCCAGTCTCTGGACAGTACCAGCCCGAGCTGTCGAGGGCCGAAGCACCATGGGGAAGGGACCAGTCCAAAAACACTGGACCAGAGCCCTCACCCATGGACTCTGTGGTGACCAGTCAGGCATGGGACTCCATCTGCCCAGTGGGAGGTCGAGCAAAGGTGGCCAGGGAATCAGATGGTGTACAGAAAGAATGGCCTCTAGGGACCACTTTCTCTTCCTCGATGCTTCCCAGGGCCTGGAGGTCTGAAACTACCTGGATCAGATGAGGAGAAGACAGAGTACAAGAAGAGCAGGAGAAGAAGGAGTAGGAGAAGAACTCCTTGCCAGATGGGCTGGGGATGCAAGAAGCCACAACTCAATCTGAGCCTTGAGAAAGGACCTCATTGTCCTGTCCATATCAGATGGGAGCACACTCCTGGAGGACCTAGAAGAGGCAGACAATGTAGTTGGGGATGGATGTCTGGACCCCAAGGACCTCCAGTGGCTGTCCAGAGATTGGCTCCTGTGCCTGGTGGCAGAAGGGGACTGCCCCATGTCAGAACCTGAAGAGGGGTCCTCTATAATAATGGTGGGATCCGACACTGATCCCAGATCTGTACTTCTTGGATCCAAGGACAGTTGAGGATCCGAATGTTTGGGTCCTCCATGACTTGGATCCAAGAAGTCGGATGCGTGGCAGGTCTGGATCTGGTCAGATCCAAAGTCCTCAATCCAGAGGCTTGGATCCAGGAGTAGACTCCCGCAACCTTGGATCTGATGGCCTCTGAGCAGAAGCCCTGGATCTGGTGGTGGAGTCGCAGGACATAGGATCCGAGGATGTCAGACCTCAAGGAGCAGAGTCTGGAGTTGGATCAGTAGAGCTGGGATCCGAAGGCCTGGCCTTTTTAGAGGAAGACAACCCAGCAAGAGAGGTGGCCTTTCTGTTGTGGTCGGAGGGTCCCAGCTTAGCCGGGGACTGGGCCAATGGACCCCCTTGGTCCATACCCTTCAGTAAAAGCTTGTTCTGGTGTTCAACCAAGGCCCTGGGGTTGAATGCGGCACAAATGTTACATTCAACCTCCAGGTGGCTGGCGCCCAGAAAACAGACACACTCCTTGTGAATTGGACATGGGCACCTTTTAAAGCCAACAGGTTTGTCATACATGGAATAAAAAAACAATCACCAAACCTAAGGGACCCACAAAAATCACTATTCAGAAGAATGCTAAAGGCCAAAAAAATGGAAAGGACCAGCAAAAACTAACAGAAACACTAACAGTGAAGAACTACTACACAAAAGTCTATATAGGCAAAAAACTAAAAAGGGCAGCAAAAACCCACAAAAACTACAACACCAAATGCAGAACACAGAAATGGGAGGGGGGGACTATAAACTAGCTAGAAAAACAGGCTAACTATAGAAATCTACCAAACTACTAACAAAAGAGAGAGTTAAGTCAAAAAGAAGATAATTTTTAATGTACTTTTTCCCCAGTGAAGACTCTAGCCAAAGAATCACGTCTTATGCTGAGTGCAGCAAATGAGATCTGAGGGGTTAGATGGCAGCAAGGGTTCATGGGAGTGGGTGCAGCTTGAGCCTAGAAGCTGACTGTAAAGTTGCCGGCTCAGCTCGGATTCGATGTCGCATCCTATGACCCAAGAGTGAGGAAAAGTGACATGGATAACATCAGATCTGTACTGTAAAATGTCTAATAAATTTCACTGTAAACTCCTACACATCCTACTTTTTGGTCTAGCTCATGGTCAAAAAGATTCAATGTATTAGCCTGCTTTCCTTATTCTCATGTATAAAATTAGAAATTCATAAACTTTTAATGACAATATAGCTGCTACTTCAAGCACTTCTTTAACACAATGTACATAATTTTGCAATTTCCAGACACCATCTGTCAAATAACAGCCCCCTCCAAAGTCATGGTATGATGGTACAAAATATTTATAATGCACACTCTATGTGTCTTCACATCCACTTGTTGTCTTTCTTATACCTCATTTAAGTCAAACTTGTAGCTGCCTCATAGCACTTGGTTCTCTGGTTTGGTCCTCCACTGGATCCTTTTATGTACAGATTGCACGTCTTCCCACAGTTTGGCATTACTTCCACATCCCAAAGACATACCAGTAGTTAACCTAGTAGGACTCGTAACTGTCAAAAATTGTGTATGTGGTGTGTGCCCTATGATGGACTGATATCCCATAGAAGATAAGTCCTCTGCTGTACTCCCATTGAGTGTCAGGATAGGTGTGGTTTCCCACATGATCCTGAAAAGGATAAAACAGGAATCAAATTAATGAATCTATGTTTCAACCAGTATTAATGCTCTTTCCTTGCACTGTATGTCAGGGCTCTGCAACAATAAAGGCCTGTTTCTGTTTGGACACTGTGAGTTTAATGACATAAGATGTGCAAATCTACATTTACAAAAAGTATTCACGGCACTGCCTTGTCTTGTCACTTGTCACCTCAGTCACAGCTTCTACCTTCAAACTCTTATTGTCCAAATACTGATACAGCTAGCTTTATGTTATTTGCATTCTCTACGTGGCTCATTTCTGATGGTATTCTAAATGTCAATCATTCAAAGTCACTCAGGCACAGAACACAGCCCGACAGCTTACGAAAGTCTGTCTCGGTATATATTTTAACTTGAAGCAGCTGGTCTTCTTTTAACAGATTAATGTTAGCATGCTTAAGCATGGCATTAAAATGTAATTAAGCATATGGATGCAGAGGTTTCTTAAATCCACTTTCAAAACTATCAAAAATGACCACAGCAGCTAACAGCTTAGCATAAACAGATGACTGCAAAATTGAGTAAGGTTTTGATAAGCAGCCAAGAAAGATGTACATTTGCTCCCCCTTTGAGTTTAGAGGAATTTTAAATTACTCTAATGTAGACTCACTTTCATCGTGTGCCTCTATTACGATGACTACCAGTGGAGGAGTTCAATTTTTGTTTTATACTTACATTCTTAACAAAAACATAGTGATTAAACACAATGCAAGATGTTCTTGGCATTTCTACTGCATATCATCCCTTTCAGTACATCACTGTACACTTAAATCCTCTTGGGTGTACTAAGAGCTGTAACAAGGTAGTTGACTCAAATTAAAGTCGAGCATGTTACTGCTGTGATTAAACCCTTTTATTCTTTCAGCACTACATACTACACATCATACTTTTTATACCTCCTGACAAGTGCTTGCAACAGTCAGTACAACTGCTAATGCTGGTTCTGAAATGAAATGCAGCAACTTTGTTGAATTAGTGGTCTCTGGCATGAATCATCAGCTACTAGAAGTATTAATGAGGATTCTGGAGAATTCTTAAGTAGCTGCACTTGCACAGGCATGTGACGATGTTAAACAATGACAAATTATGCAAAAACATGGGGCCAACAAACCAGACCACCTATGACAATCTCTCTATGCTCTACAGGTTTGATTACTGTTATAAAAAGGGATCTGACACAAGACATCAACAATGAATTTATTGAAAGACAGCTACTTGATTCCACATAGTCAAATACTACAGCATTTAAAAGTAAATGTGAAAAAAATAACAAAGACTCAAACGTACTCTGAAGTGCTTTTCCACAGGGAATGAAGCCTCTCTGCCACTGTAACCCATACCCCCCAAAACTTTAACAATTCTGAAATGCACTTAAATGGTGAGGAGGGAATACCTACACTCACTCTCTTCCCTTAGGTTGTGCAATCTCAGAGATGGCATATTAAGTCTGGAAAGGGGAGAAGGGAGACAGCTTGTCCTCAGCAAACACTTTGTGGCATATTTCTCATGTTATTTGTCAGGTTTACTACTATAAAGAGCTTTTGATGAAGTTCTGTAGTAATTTCAGCTATACAGCACACAATGCACTAAAGTTACGAGAGTGTTGCATCAAGAGCTAATTTTAATTATGCCAGTTTCATGATGTTCACGTAAACCCTCATTAAACAGGTACACAAATCTTACCCTTTCTTAGGCACAAATGCTCTCACTATAAAGTACTTGAATGTCTTATGAGCAATGGCAAAAGGGACTGTTTATATTAAAGAAAATATTACTAAATGTGAAGCAGGCTAGGTTTACAAGTTAATGTAGTAATATTAATGCGCCAACAACACTACAAATCACACAGTTTGGAAAAAGGTACAGATATGATTGTTACAAAAACATACACTACTGTAATAAAAGTAAATGCCCACAAGACAAAAATTACATGAGCAAGTACTGTAGTTAAAACAGAATGAAAAGTAGTCTTGGGAGAAAAAAAAAATACTATTCATTCCCAAATCAGACGTGTCTGGTCAGGTCAAACAAAAAAAAAAAAGGCACTCAGCACTCAAGAAATGTTAATAAACAGCATGAATTAAACTTGATGCACAGGTACAAGTCCAGACAATGTTAACATTAAGAGAATGAAAAAATAAGTTATGTACCTACCATAACGTTCCATGTTAGTTGTCTTCATCTCGCCTTCCTTCTTGCTGTTTGGGTTCAGAGCCGATCCTCGGCTCCGACTCGGCCATCTTCTATAGCTCGAGAGCTGTTTACTGGCTCAAGGCTACCCCTTATCCCAGCATGCCCAGCGTCAACTACCCAAATCTCGTTTGTGATAGCGCACACTAGACATAAATAGAGTAACCAGTTCCTAAAAACTGGTTGTCCAATACACCTAAACAAGGAAAGAGTTATAAATAACCTGGCATGTGAAGTAATAAAAGATGCTCAGCCAGTGAAAACAAAAGGGAACTCCTCACAATCCTCTAGGAAGGGGGAAGGAGGGAGGGATGCAAGAAGGAAGGCGAGATGAAGACAACTAACATGGAACGTTATGGTAGGTACATAACTTCTTTATGTTAAGTTGTCCATCTCGCTTTCATTCTTGCTGTTTGGGACAGCATCCCTAGCACCTAAAATCCCGAGTGGCTCATTGGAACAGACTCTTCAGAACAGTAGAACCAAAGGAAGCTCTGCTCCGGGAGACCATATTTACCTTGTAATGAGAGATAAAAGTGTGAAGGTTTGTCCAAGTGGCAGCTGCACAGATTGAGTCTATGGGCAACCTAGACTGAAAAGCTACAGAGATGGCTAATGCTCTAGTGGAATGACCTTTTGGTTTAGCTGGTAGCTCTTTATTTCGTAACTGATAAATAAAGGCAATAGTATCAGATAACCATCTGGATAAGGTCACTTTAGAAACTGGAAGGCCTTGTTTGTTGAAAGCATAAGAAAGAAATAACTGATCTGACTTTCTTAGTTCCTTAGTTCTATGGAGGTAAAAACGCAATTGTCTGTGCACATCCAATTGGTGGTGCTTGTATTCTGCCTTGTTGCTGTGATTAGGAAAGAAAACTGGGAGATCTATGGATTGATTTAAATTGTTCTCTGAGCAGACTTTAGGAATAAAGGATGGACTGGTCCTCAGAGAAACTCTGTCCTTGTGAAACACCAGGTAAGGAGGATGAACACATAGTGTTTGAAGCTCTGAGACATGTCTAGCTGAAGTGACAGCAACCAGAAAAAGTGTCTTCCAAGAAAGAAATTTTAAAGAACATGACGCTGCCGGTTCAAAGGGAGGCAAAATTAAGGAAGCTAAAACTAAATTGAGATCCCAAGGAGGAGGAGGATCTCTAACTGGGGGTCTAAGAAGAGATGTTCCTTTCATAAAGGCCTTGCAGAGCTTATGAGACATTACGCTAGAATTAAACATACCAATATGAAAATTAGAAATGGCAGCTAGTTGTACTCTAATGGTAGCAGAAGCCACACCAGACTGAAAAATCTGTGCTAGAAATAAAAGAATTTCATGGACTGGGGCTGAGAAAGGATCCAAATTTCTAGATTCTGCCCAGTAAGAAAACCGTTTCCATTTACTAGCATATGTTTTCCTCGTAGTAGACTTATGTGAGGAAACAATAATATCACGGGATGCTGGGGAGATATTGGAAAGCCTGGCTAAGGTTGGAAGTGGAGTAACCAAGCTGTGAGCTGGAGAGTTTGAAGGGATTGGTGTAACCCGCCTGATTGGTGAATCAGAAGATCTGAAACTGGGTCCAGAATCCACGGTTGATCCAGAAGGTGGAGGTGTAGGAACGGGAACCATATCTGTCAAGGCCAATATAGGGCAATGAGGATCATTTTGCAACCCAAAGATTTTGCTTTCTGTATGAATCTTGGAAATGGGGGAAAAGCGTAAAGGAGTCCCTGAGGCCAATCGTGGACTAGAGCATCTCTGGGTATATGACCTGGAAGAGGAAGTAGGGAGAAGTAGCGGCTGCATTAGTTGTTGAGAGGAGTGGCAAATAGGTTGCAGCAACGCTGTCCCCATTTGTGGAAGATAAGATCCGCAACTTTCTGATTCAGAGACCACTCATGAGGCATGAGGATAGCTCTGCTGAGCCTATCCACTAGGACGTTGGATTTTCCAGGGATGTGCATGGCTATCAGAAAACGTTGGGAGGAAATCGCCCATTGCCACAGTCTGAGTGCTTCTCGACACAAGGGGTAAGACAGTACAGTTGTGTACACTTACCATAAATGTAGATGTTCGAGTGTATTCACTGTTGCAGTCATTACATTTGGGTAATCCTGCTGGCAGGTTGCCCTCAGTCGGCCTGAATTCCAACGTCTTGGGTCCTGCGTCGGTTGCTGTCGCCCCTTCCCTGACGTCAGGTCATCAGGGGTATAAAAGATGCAGCAGAAAATTTATATATATATATATATATATATACATATATATATATATATATATATAAATACATGCACCAATATAAACTTTACCTTCATCTACAAGCAAATACACCACATAGGTTGTATAAATCAGAGAAGGAAAGATAAGTTCCAGCATAAAGAAGGGGGATGGACTGCAACAGTGAATACACTCGAACATCTACATTTATGGTAAGTGTACACAACTGTACTATGTTCTTAGTGTTTCACTGTTGCAGTCATTACATTTGGGTAGAGTCCCAAAGCAATGGTTGGGAGGCTGGAGCTAAACAGCATTAGGAGTGGCTATGAGGCCCTGCAGAACTGCAGTGGCAAAGCCTGCCCTGGATTTAGAGCAGAGTGGCAGATGATCATGCTTTGTAAAGGTGTGCACTGAACTCCAAGTAGCAGCCTCTAAAATATCTTTGGTTGGTACTCCCCTGAGGAAGGCTGCTGAAGTGGCTGCAGCTCTGGTTGAATGTGGCCTAATGCCCTTATGCTGTAAATAGCAGAAACAAATGTAGTGGCCTATCCACTTTGAAATGGTCTGCTTTGAGATAGCCTTTCCTTGTGATCCTGTAGCATGTGCCACCAGACCTCTCAACCGTTCCGAATTACTCGGTTTTTACCGAGTTTTGGGGTCTAAATGAAGGGGTGCCACGATTCCCGAGTGGCACCCCTTCATTTCCGATTTTTTTATTTTCTTTTTTAAAATTTTCGCGCTGTCGGAGCTGACGTCATCGCGTGCGCAATGATGTCAGCACAGTCAGGCTACCAGCCAGTCGGAATTGAGCTCAAGGAGCTGACACCATCATTTCCGACTGGCGGTTAAGTTAACAGCGGGAATTAACCGCGAAGCATGGGGACGTAGATACAGCATTGAACAGAGCGAGGCGAGCCCTTAAACAGATGGCAGTAGCATGGAACAGAGGGCGGTTATGTTAACGGCGGGAATTAACCGCAAAGCATGGGGATGTGGATACAGCATGGAACAGAAGGAGCGAGCCCTTAAACGGATGGCAGCAGCATGGGGAACAGAGGGCCAGGGATACGGAGCCGGGATTAAGAGCAGCAGCCTTGAAATGGATGGCAGCAGCAGCAGCAGCAGCAGCATGGGGAACAGAGCGGATCCCTGAAACAGAGCCGGGATGGATTAATGAATGGCGGTAGCGGGATACAGCCGGGATTAATGGCGGCAGCCGAGCACTACTCAGGGTAAGAGTTGTGTGTGTGTGTGTGTGTGTGTGTGTGTGTGTGTGTGTGTGTGTGTGTGTGTGTGTGTGTGTGTGTGTGTGTTTGTGTGTGTGTGTGTGTACTACTCAGGATAAGAGTTTTGTGTGTGTACTACTCAGGGTAAGAGTTTTGTGTGTGTGAGTTTCAAGGGAAGACGTTTTACTATTATTCATGCCAAGTCTGCTTTTAATGTGCAAGTTTTTGTTCTGTTTAGCAAGTGTAGTAAAATTTGACATGTAAGGTTTAAACTAAATCCAGATGTCTCTGATAAATATAGAATAAAGTAATGCACACTGTCAGGTTTGAAAAGTGTTTATGGTAATTGAGAGGGTACAAACAAATAATGTGATATTGGAAAGACTGTGGAGCCATGGTCTATAGCCTGCCTAAAGCTCCATTTGACCATTCTCCAAGTCTGGTTGCAAATATTTTATAAGTAACTCTTCAGTGTAATGGACTCCTCAGGAGGTAAGGATTTCACTCTGTTTCCTTAATCGTGTAGAGAATGTAATTGTTTAAATTGATAATTATTCTACACTGTTAGCTCAGTGGTAAAGCATCACAAGTTTGTATAATCTAAAAATGAGTTTAAGTTAGTAAGTATCACTTGGATGTGTTTATTGAATGCACATGATACTGGAAATAGAAGTAAAGACTTCTGGTTAGAAAATCTGATAATTAAAGTATAAGTGTTGCTCTTAGGCTTGATGCTGCTGCAGAATTCAGTAATTTATCTGACTCTATATTTAAGGCCTTGAATTTGTCTAATAAAGTTTAAAAGTTACTGGACAATCTCTTGAGGTATCCTGGGAGAAAAAAATGAAGCTTGGTTTAAAAGTGAAGAAAGTGTTGAAAGTTCTGGTTGGTGATTCTAGTAGGGTCCAAGTAAAAGTGTATAAGTCAAAAAAATACTGGAATTAGATTTTATGTGGGGCACTTGATGTGTAAGGACTCAAAATGTGCATGTACAGAACAATTCTCTGACCAGTACAGATGGCAGGAAAAGAAAGGTTAATGGTCAGAACCTGGTACCACTTAAGAAGTACTGAGTGAAAACATACGCATTGTCATCTGGAATGGACAATAAGTAGAGTGTGAACATTTGTGTGCTATCTTTGAAAATTTATATTTGTAAATGTCAGCCAGTCATTGTATTAGATACAAAAAGATGTGTCATACTTAATAATGCCAAAATGACTAGTAGATGCAATAACACAGCTTCTATTCTTATCACAGCATAATCCAAACATTCATTATCTTCCACCCATCCTCAATGCTATAAACTCTCTCTCTCTCTTCTCTTGTCTCTACGCTGTACTGCTCTCACTCTCCCCTAACCAAAAAATGTCCCCTAGTGTCCCCTAGCATCATCAGACTGTCATTGCATGAGCCAAGTCCCCACCATCATCACACTGTCATCACTTGAGCAAAGTCTCCTAGCATCATCAGTGTCGTATGTTGAGCCAGGTCCCCTAGCATCATCAGACTGTCATTCTTTCAGCCAAGTCCCCTAGCATCATCAGACTGTCCTCGCTTGAGCCAAGACCCTTATAGCCAGGTAACAGGACACTGGAATGGCTGCAGGGGGACTCTAGTCTGGTGCCATGTTTTCATTGTCTGTTCTTCAATTTGCGTTCGAAAGTTGGTATCCCACAATTCCATTGGAGTGGGTGGGGTTACATAATTATGTATGCAAATTAGATGTTAATCAGCGTACAGATTTGTACCTATTTTTCATGGGCCTTGTCCAGATTTTTGATATTTCCAGGTTGAGAGGTATGTGTGCCACTAATAATTGCTCTGTCTTCCTGAAAACTTTGGTTCTGTCCAAATAGAATCTAAGCTGTCTGTGTACATCCAAAGAATGCAGAATTCTCTCCCCCTTATTCTGTGTATTTGGATAAAAAGTTGGCAAATGAATGGTTTGGTTAAGAGCCACACTGGACACCACCTTAGGCATAAATGTTGGATTTGTCCTCAGAGAGACCCTGTCTGGATAAAAAATTATAAAAGGTTCCACAGCCATGAGTGCCTGTAGCTCTGAAACTCGTCTTGCAGAAGTTATTGCTAGGAGCAGAACTGTTTTCCAAGATAAAAACTTTTTATCAGCAGTAGCAGCTGGCTGAAAAGGAGGCAGGGTGAGTTTTTCCAAGACACAGTTGAGGACCCATGCAGGTACTGGTGATCTCCTTGGAGGCCTTACATTTTTGGCTCCTCTGAGGTACTGCCTTAATAAAGGATGAGTAAAGATTGGTGGCTCTGTATTGTAATGAGCCGAAATGGCAGAGGCATGAATTTTAATTGATGAAAAAGATAGGCCTTTGTCCATCATCTCAGTTAAGTATTGCAAAATCTGAGGAATATTTGGTACAGCTGTATCAGTTCCTTGTGCCTGGTTCCAAGCACAGAATCTCTTCCATTTTCCAGCATAAGATTTTCTAGTACTAGGCCTTCTGGCTTCCAAAATGACATCCATCACAGCTTTACTGAGAGGTGTGTTTTGTATGACTACATTATCCGCCATGCTGCCATGTTTAAAGTCTTAAGTTGGCTGTGCAGGATCTAATAGTTTTGTTGGGACAGTAGATGAGGTATCTGAGGTAAGGTCCAAGCTGGGCATTGAGACAGGTTCCTAAGGATAGCATACCAGTACTGGCAGGGCCAATCTGCGGCAATCAGTATAATCTTTGGCTTCTTCTGTCTGACCTTTAGGAGTACCTTGGCGAGGAGAGGCAGTGGATGAAAGGCATATACTGAGAGGTTTTTCCAGCTGAAAGATAAGGCGTCCACTTTCCATGCTTGTCTGTGATAAGTCCTTGTGCAGAATCTTTTTAGTTGGCAATTGTGAGGGGAGGCAAATAGATCTATGTCCAGGCATCCCCATTTCCTTGTTATCATGCTGAAGACTTGTGGGTCCAGCTGCCACTCGTGGGGATCCATGAGGTTTCTGCTTAGTTCATCTGCCAGAGTGTTTTCCTTTCCTGGCAGGAATTGTGCCTGCAGATGTACTTGGTAAGTCAATGCTGTGTCCCACAAAGCCATGGCTAGTCTGCAAAGGGGGTAGGAATGTGTGCCCCCCTGCTTGTTAATATACCACATGACCGTGGTGTTGTCTGTCTTTATCAGTAGTTGGCCCGGATAAAGTAGGTCCTTGAAGGCTGTCAGGGCATTTTGAACAGCTATCATCTCTTTTTGATTGATATGTAGATGCATTTGGCTTGCGGACCATGTGCCCTGAATGCATCTTCCTGCCATGTGGGCCCCCTAGGCATATTCTGATGCATCCGTTGTTACGTTCTGCCTGGATGGGGGTAATGTGAATGGCTGTCCCTTGTTCTGGTGACAAGCCTTCTCCCACCATCAAAACTCCTGTTGCAGGCAGGGAATGAGAGTAATCATTGTTTCCAGGCTGTGGCAATGTTGAGTCCAAACATTTTTTAGGTACCATTGAAGTTTCCTCATATGCAGTCTTGCATATGGAATTAGTAGGATGCAGGATGCCATGAAGCCCAAAGCCTGTAGAATTTTTCTTGCAGATAACTGGGCCTGTGTTGCCAATATTTTGAAATAGGTAGTCAGTTGCCTTTGTTTGACTGGAGTAAGATAAGCCATCTGGGCAGTTGTATTTAAGCTTGCACCCAGGAATATTATCTCTTGAGAGGGTTCTAGTTTTGATTTCTTTTCATTGACTGTGTACCCTAGGCCTGTTAGAAGTCTTTTCACAAATGCCAGATGCTGTAGAAGAATGCCCTTATTCTCTGCTTGAATAAGGCAGTCGTCCAAGTAAGGATATATTTGTATTCCTCTTTGTCTGCAGAATGCAATTACTGGTGCCAGGCACTTTGTAAAGACCCTGGGTGCAGTAGATAAGCCAAAGGGCAGTGCAGAGAATTGGTAATGCATTGAGCCAGCCTTGAATCTGAGGTATCTTCTGCATGACTGTCTGATTGGGACATGCAGGTATGCCTCTTTTAGGTCTAAAGTCGCAAGCCAAGCCTTCTTGCCCAGCATGGGCAGAAGCTGCTGCAAAGTCAACATTTTGAATTTTGGTATATCCAGGAATGTGTTTAGAATAGACAGGTCCAGTATTGGTCTCCAGGCCTTGTCCTTTCTGGGTACCAAGAACAGTCTTGAGTAAAATCCTTGTCCCTGCTCTTACTCTGGTACTAATTGAATAGCCCCCATGTCCATGAGGGATGAGACTTGTTTTTGTGCCTCTGCCCATTGATTTTTTGGCAGATCTGGCCAACAGTTTGCCTTTGGCAGGGTATGGAAGTGGAACTTGTAGCCTTGAGACACTATGTTTAGAACCCACTTATCCTGGGTTATAATGTGCCACTTTTGAGAAAAAAGAGCTATTTTTCCCCCTAAGGGTGCTGCCAGGAGATAAGTGCCTGGTTCAGGCAGGGGGAAGTCATTGGGACTGTTTCTTGTATGGTTGTGATTTGTCTTCTCCAACTTTGGAGGTAGAAGCACCCCATTGCTTTGCCCTGTATGAACCTTGCGCTTGGGATCTACCTCTAGGGCGTCTGGATCTGCCCCTTTGAGGTCTGTCTGACACAGGAAAGGACCAATTCTTTGTAGGCCAGTGTCTACTAAATCTAGGTGGTTGTACTTGTAAAAAATCTTTGACAGTTTGCAAAGATTTAGCTTTGTCCTCCATTTTCTTTAACACCTCTTCTGCCTTAACACCAAACAAAATATGCTGTAAAGGTGCATCTAATAATTTAACTTTGACATGATCAGGCAGATTTTGTTCCTTTTAACCAAGCATGCCTCCTAATTACAGAACCCATAACTGTG
This sequence comes from Protopterus annectens, assembly GCF_019279795.1. Lineage (NCBI taxonomy): Eukaryota > Metazoa > Chordata > Ceratodontiformes > Protopteridae > Protopterus > Protopterus annectens. The sequence continues at coordinate 116,745,272 of NC_056742.1, read as the reverse complement.
GCCCTGCAGGAGGCCTCCAAAGAATCAAAAACACATTGCAAAGTATGCTTTCCAACTTGTTCAGCTGCATGCAATAATTCCTGCATTTCCTTGTTTTCTGCACATTCAGAGTTTAACAACATTTTCTGTTTAAGCAATGTCATGACATGTTGCTGATATTTGAGCATATGAAACTGACAGTTTAAGGCCCTTATAGCCAAGGTAGCAGATGTGTAGACCTTTTTTCCCCATCTATCCAGTGCCCTAGAATCTCTGTCAGAGGGGGTAGGGTTTTTTGCTGCGGAAGCCTTAACTCCTTTGGGACCCTGAGAAATAGTTTCTGGGTCTGCAGCAGGGTTTTTGAAAAGGAATTTATGAGAGTCAGGAACCCTGTAATATCTGTCAGGCTTAACAGGAGCTGGAGGTAAGGAGTCAGGGGTCAGACTAGACTCTGAAAACACATAATCTACAATGTCTAACACAGGTGGAATGGCTAGAGGCCTGTGTTGAGGTACTAAAAGGAAGTCCCTCAGCCTCTTTTTAGATTCTGAAAAATCTTGGCTCTCCCAGTGGAAATGCTCCCTCGTGGTATGCAAGGCTTCCCCAAAAGAATAGTCCTCAGGAGGAGAAGCTGAAGGTATAGATTCTTCAGCATCAGAATCCTCATAGGGGGGAAGAGAATATTTCTGACCAGAAGAGGAATAAGAAGAAATAGAAACCTGATCTGAAGATTCATAGTCTGTCTCTTGCCTCTTATCAGGAGAGGAACCCCTGATCAAGGTAATTAAGTCTTCAGCCATTTTGAGCATCTGTTTTTTTGGCATAGAGGCCTGTCCACGTGGCTCTTGACTTTGTTTCTTTGCTTTAGAAGGTGCTTTAGTCTTTGCCTTTGAAGCTGAAGTCGGTTTAATGTAAAGATGTTTAGGTCTGAATACACCCTCAGAAGCCGGTGCCTGCTCAGCGGCTCTGGACCTATCTGAGGGAATAGTGTCCGAGGCTCCAATACCTTGAGTTTCCAGCGGCATAGCCGACTCCACCTGGGAGTCAGCAGCGGCCTGCGACTCTAAAGTAACAGGCGTCAGGGGCTGCGAAAGCGCCTCCCTGAGAACTGGTGAACCGGCGACTGGCTTAGGAGAAGCTTCGTCGTCGGTTTTGGGCCTCAGTTGCTTATCACTGTCCTTTTCTTTGCGTTTTTTGTGAACTCCGGTAGTCGGATGGCCATCCGACGACATTTCTGGATAATTAAACCTGCGTCCAAAATAGTTTCATGCAAAATCATACCAACACTTAATAGTGTGTTGGTTAAATCTAGCAAAAAAACGACAACCTGAAACATTATGATCAGGGCCTAGGCAAGGAATACAGTAAGAATAAAAGTCCTTATGAGGCATTTGCTTTCCACAAGAAATACAATTATTAACTTTTTCTGACATCGGTCTGGAGCAAGAAAAAAGTTTCCCCAGCTGGGTACTTAGCTTTATTGAAGACTTCGGATCTGAAACTCGAACACAAAAATCTCAAGGGTCGGCTGACCGGCACTTGCAAACTGCTTCTGCTTTGGGCACAGCGTGGCAAGAAAGACTGAAGAAAATGGCGTCGGCTGCATCTTTTATACCCCTGACGACCTGACATCAGGGAAGGAGCAACAGCAACCGATGCAGGACCCAAGACTTTGGAATTCAGGCCGACTGAGGGCAACCTGCCAGCAGGATTACCCAAATGTAATGACTGCAACAGTGAAACACGAAGAACATCTGGTCCCGTTTGTTGATGTACCACACCACTGACATATTGTCCATTTGGATTGCAATGGTCCCGGAGGGAAGAGAGTCTTGAAGAGCTTGCAACGCTAGGAGAACTGCTCTCATTTCTAGGACATTGATATGCAGATGGTACTCGTGAGGTTGCCAAGTGCCTTGGACTGTCCTGCCTAGATAATGCCCCCCCCCCCTATCAGGGTGGCGTCCGTGGTCACTGTGGCTACCGGAGGGGGTTGTATGAAAGGTCTGCCCTAAATTACTAGTGGGGAGACCATCCACCAAGAAAGGTGCCTTTTGCATGTTTCTGTGATCAGGATCATGTGAGACATGGGTAGTTCCTGGAAAGACCACTGCGTGAAAAGAAGCCACTGAAGGATCCTCATGTGGAAACGCGCTAATGTGACAAGAACAATGGCAGCTGCCATGGAGCCTAGGGCTTGGAGGACATGTCTGACTTGAACCCTTTTGCTCTGCATTAGAATTAACACTTGTTGACGAATAGTGGAAACTCTTTCCTGTGGTAATCTTGCAAACATTTCTTTTGTGTTTAATTCTGCTCCTATGTATGTGATAGACTTTCAGGGCAACAAGGCAGATTTTTTTGAAATTTACTGTAATGCCTAGTTGAGTGCATGATGTGATTGTATAATCCCGTGCCTCTAAGAGTTGAGGCCTGGTGGTAGCAGTCAGGAGCCAGTCGTCTAGATAGGGAAACACCTGGAATCCTTGACGCCTCAGGTGAGCCTTGACTACTGCCATACACTTGGTGGTGAGACCAAAGGGCAGAGCTCTGAACTGGTAATGACTGGCCCCTACCCAGAAGCGAAGAAATCTCCTTGAGCGTCTGTCCATCTTGATGTGGTAGTACACGTCCTGAAGATCTATCGAGCACATCCAATTGTCCTGACCCAGAAAAGGGAAAATGGACTGCAGTGTCACCATCCGGAACTTTTCTTTTTGTACAGATTTGTTCAATCTGCTGAGATCCAGTATTGGTCTCCAGTCCCCTGTCTTTTTTGGTACTAAAAAGAATCTTAAGTAAGTTCCGGATCCTAGTTGGTCTGTGGGGACTTCTTGAATGGCTCTTTTTTCTAGCAGTCTTGAAACTTCTGTGACTGCTTGATCCCTTAGATTCGGTGGGACATCTGGGATGGGCTTTTTTGATTCTATGGGGGATTGATGGAAGGGAATTTTGTAACCTCCGGATATGATGGATAGTACCCAGCTGTCTCTTGTTATATTTTACCAGGCTATTGGGTACAGCGAAAGTCTTCCCCCGACTGCCTCCACAGGTGAGCAGTTGGGCAACCCTTCAGGGATGCTGGAAGGGTTTGGCAGAGAAGGTTTCTCTGTAACCCTGGTTTTGCGGTCCCCATCTGCCATGAGGGCGGCGTCTGTTATTGTTGTTTCCCCCTTCGCCCCTGGGGGAAAAATCACCACGTGTGTCAGGCAAGGGTCCCTGGGATTTTTGGAACCACATCTTTCCACTCTTCTGATCCTTGAGATAAGGTCTGGAAGGAGTGGAAAAATGGACTCCCACGGCAGAGAGAGTCTTGCCTTCCTGCTCACACCTGCTCAACGTGTCTTTCACCTGAGGCCCAAAGAGAAAGGAGCCATCAAAGGGAGTATTGGTGAAGGACGCTCTCCTGAGAGCCACACCTGTCCCTGCAGCTCTGCTCTCTTCATCGGCTGCATAGGAAATCAGCCTCATGGAGGAGTTGACTATGGAATTAAGAGTCGCAAGCTGAGAAGCTACTTTGGCTGGTGCTCCCTCAGCTGTAGGATCTTGAAGGGTATCTCCAAGCTCTTTCAGGAGATCCCTTTGAAGACGTGTAAAATGGCATAGATAGTTCAGGGACCTCATTGAAAAGGTCGCTGAAGCAAACATTTGCTTCCCATATCTGTCCATCATCCAAGACTCTTTGTTCAGAGGATGAACAGATGAAGAGGTTTCTGCTAACTCTTTCTTGGTGGCTGCTGCTACCACCATGGCTTCAACGGGCACACCTTTGGAGAGGAACTGCTTGTCCTGGGGGGCTGTAATAAATTTGTTTGGTCTCCTCGGAGTAGGTTCCACAGAATCTGGAGCTGACCAAGCCTTTCGTGCCACTACAGATATGAGTGGATCGAAAGGAGGAGATACCCAGGAGGTGGAAGGTCGGGAATCGAATGCATCCAGGTATACAGACTCATCCTCAGTAGGGGCTAGAGAAGTCCAGTCCCTCCTCTGTCTAAGCATTTCCAGGATGTCCGAAAAGGAAACATCTTCAAAGGGGGACCTTGGGGACCCTTCCGATTTATTCATGTCTATATCTGAAGTGACAGACTCAGGAGAGTCAATGTGCTTCCTCTTGCACTTCTTCTTCCGGGGAGGCTCTTCCGAGTGATCAGGGGAGGCTTTGGAAGAAGAGGGATCACCCAATGGGGTGTCCCGGGGCATAGGTTCCCTACGCTTGGGGTCTGGAGGAGGAGTAGAGGTTGGAACAGGCACCACGGGGGGAGGAGCCGATGGAGCTGGCAGTAGAGCTGTTTCGGGGGACAGCACCCTCTGCATGACCTTGAAGGCATCCCGACCTCTAGGCAGAGAAAGCTCCAGCTCCGAAGAAACAGGAGTCTTTCTCCACGTTGAGGGTGACGGCTCCAAGGCCGATGTTGAAGTCGAGCTCACCTGCGCCGAAGCTCCGAGGGGGAGAATGAGGTTGGACAAGGGTCCGATGCTGCTCCCCCCCTCGGAGCAGATGAGAGAGCCTCAGTGCCCAGATCCCTCGATAGAAGGTATAATCAAGGTAATCGGAGCTAACGTCAGAACCGAAGGAGAGATGATGATCGGCGCCGACGGTTCTACTACCTGCGGATCCATGGTCTCCAGATCCGAGCTAAATGTAGTCGGAGGAGGAACAGAAATAGAGGCGGCTGGAGCCGATACCTGTTGAGGTGGGCTGGACAGAATTTTTGCCAGTGCCTGTGACTTAAGCAACCTACTTACTACTCTCTCCACATCATGATCCGATAATCTAGAGGATAGAGAGGAGTGAGAAGAATGATGGCTATGTTCACTCTTTAACAAAGGTGACTGAGGTGCCGAGTGGATGGGCTCCAAGGATGGAGACCTCAGTCTCTTATGGGTCTGAGACAGCTCTGAAATAGCAGATGGAGCCGATGGAGGAGTTGTCTTGTCGGTGCCAGCCGGCACCGACATACTTGGTTGGTCAACTAAAGCAGTCGGCTCCGAAGGTGGAGCCGATGGCTTGACAGACTTAGGGGATTTTGCTGACTGAGTACTTTTAGCTGGAGAATCCTGAGGCTTCAATAATCCCCAAAGGATTAATTTATTTTTGCGCTCCTGCAGGACCCTTGGACTAAAAGCGTGACATATAGAACAGGAGTCCTGCAGGTGAACAGCGCCCACACAATATAAACAACTAGTGTGCCCATCTGTCAGAGACATTTTCTGACAGCATGAGTCACACTTTTTGAAGCCAGATACCTTAGTATCTTTAGACATTATAGTAACAACAACCACAACAACAATAAGAAAAAGCTACACTACAAAAAACAAGAAACAAATAGACTTTTTTTTTTTTTACAGTTAAGGAACATAAAGGAAAGCCTCTAATTTAAATGGCTATCCTAAGGTGGGGGGACTCTCTAATTTAAACGAGTTCAAGGGAAACAGAAGGCCTGTGAGTTATGGAGCAACGGCCAACAAAGCTAAAATACACAAGAAAGCGATAAGGGATAAAGGAATATATCTAGACAAAAAATTGACAAATACTTGACAAACTTTCAAGAATAAACAACAATATATTAATAGAAAAAAACTATACTAAGCCTGAACCAGTAACGAAGCAACCTCGCAGCTGAAGAGGCAAACGAGATCTTGGTAGCTGACACTGGGCATGCTGGGATAAGGGGTAGCCTCAAGCCAGTAAACAGCTCTCGAGCTATAGAAGATGGTTAAAGAAGGGTTGGGGCAGGGCACAGAAACAGCGTGTGTGTGTGTGTGTGTGTGTGTGTGTGTGTGTGTGTGTGTGTGTGTGTATGTGTCGTGTGTGTGTGTGTGTGTGTGTGTGTGAGCGCGCGCACGTGCGCTGTGCATCTGGCCGATTGGTTACTTTTTTTTTTTTTTTTTTTAATTGCTTTCAGTTTTTGGAAGAGCTGGAGGGGGCTTAGAGCTAACTGTAATAAGCAGACCGCTGCAGTTGGCTTATTACAGTGAAGTTTTTTTTTTTTTTTTTTTTTTTTTTTTGTGGCGTGCTCATTGAACAAGCTATGCTTCTGTCCATATCCTTTACCCTTTTGTTCAATAATTGTTACAGAAGTTCTTTGACCTCCCAGCCCTTTACTGTTCTTTATTTATCTACTTGCAAAAGTCACTGCAATTGTTTTCAAAGTAATCCATATTCATTATGTTGTTATCCTATTTGTCTATGACTGTACTTATGTATAAAGATATTTCTCAAGACCCACTGATTTTACATTATTTAACTGTACTGTGTTGCCTACTTTTGCTACACTTACACTTGGGTATGAGCACTATCTATGAGTGTATTTATTTAAGATAATTTAGTACTTCTCATTCTAACTTTGGTCCAGGTCATGGCATAGAGAGGTCCATGGACCAATTTACTGACCCAATTATAAACATTTCTACAAACCTCCTGGTCAGTCTAGAAAAAGATTGGAAGAATTTTGCTCCAGTATGGAAAAATGATTCCAACAGGGTTACAACATGGTAACATGAGATTTAAATGCACCAAAAACTGAACAAGGATAACCCAACTTTGAGTAACAACAACAGGACTGATTAATACCATGACTAATGAGTTTGGATACGGCAAGACAGTTGATAGTATTTCTAGAAATAACACAATACTGGATGATGCATGGATTAAAAAAGATAAGGTTCTAACAATTGTCTACCTGGACTAGAGTTACCAGGTTCAGACCATTTAAGTGTTATCTGGGATGTGCCTAAATTATATTTAAGAAATGATCATGTAGTGCAAAAACCAAAATTTAAGTTTTATCAAGTAAACTATCTAGCCATTAGAAGGGAACTATCTTTATAGGACTGGTTAGAAGTTGGGAGAAATAAAAGTTATGTACTCACCATAACTGTGCATTTGTGTTGTCCATTTTCATTCTTCCTCAACATATGATACTGGAGCCAACCTCAGATCCGACTTGGCAACTTTTCTTCCAGACTCTTGGAGCTGACTTTCGAGCTCCTCCACTACCCATATTGCTCCTTCCCACTGTATTATCTCATATCAAGTTTACTGGCATGATATAATAGTCTAGAATATAATTTATAAAAAGGGAAAGCATAGGGGCTCAAACAGGAAGTCACTCCCAAAGAAAAGAAAGGGGGTAGGGGGGTGGAAAACTGAGGAAGAATGAAAATGGACAGCACAGATGCACAGTATGGTAAACACATAACTTTTAATCTGATGTTGTCATTTTCATTCATTCCTCAACATATGGGACAGTCTCCAGCTACGATAACCCTGGGTGTCCCTCATGGAAGGATGTTCCTGAGTACTGCAGAGCCAAAAGCAGCCCTGTTCCTGGATATGATGTCCAACTTGTAATGAGCAATACAGGTATGAGAATTGGACTAAGTGGCTACAGCACAAATATCATCAATGAAAGCACTAGCCCAGAAAGCAGATGATGTGGCCATAGCTCTAGTAGAGTGAGCTTTTGCAGGTCTTGACAGAGATAAACATAAGAAATACAGTCTGAAATCCACATAGCTAAGGGGACTTTAGATACAGGTTTTCCCACTTTCTGTGATGTGCACAGGAAACAAAGAGTTGGTCAGTCTTTCTAAGGTCCTTCATTCTATGAACATAAAAACAAAGTTGCCTGTGTAGATCCAAAAGGTAAAGCTTGTATTCCCTTTTATTGGAAAAATTTGGAAAGAAGATTGGTAAATTAATTTCTTGGTTGATGTCTTCAGAGGCTATTTTTGGTAAAATGGATGGATTAGTATGTAATGTAACTTATCTTTCTGGAAAATCAAATAAGGTGGTTTGATGAGAGCACTTGGAGTTCAGAAAATCACCTTGCTGAAGTAACAGCTACAAGAAAAGTTTTCTTCCAAAAGAGAAATTTGAGATCCGTCTTGGCTGAAGGCTCAAAGGGAGGTTGAACCAAGCTCTGTAGCATAAGTGTAAGATCCCAAGGTGGAGTAGGATCATTAATCACAGGTCTAAGCAAAAACTACCTTTAAGGAATGCTTTACATAGTCTGGATGAAGCTAGAGGAAAGGCATTATTGCCATTGTGATAGTTAGACATGGCTGCTACCTGAACTTTAATGGTGGAGAAATTAGCACCTTGAAAATTTGAAGCAAGAAAATTTAAAACAGCAAAATTGGGAGCAGTGAATGGATCTAATTCCCTTTGTTGTACCCAATAGGAAAATATTTTCCATTTACTCTTGTATATTTTTTCTCATCAAAGATTTCTGGGAGGAAATGAAAATTTGGCAAACTGGGGAAGACAGCCTGGACTGTCTTAGCCATCAGTGGAATTGAAGAAACCATGCAGTCAACTTGAGGTCTGGAATGTCCAGGTGAGTCATTCTAGAGGGATAAGATACTAGTCCTGGACTGTGGTCCAGTGTCCAAGGAGGATGTAGAAAATGAGGCCACAGGAAGGAGACCCAAACTTGCCGAGGCCAAAAGGGGCAATGAGGATAACCTTGCTCTTCAACTGGAGTGCCTTCTGAAGAAATTTGGGGATTACAGGTAGGTGAGGGTAATTGTACATGAGACAGGAGGGCCAAACATGGACTTGAGCATCTCTTGAGGACTCCCCCTGAAGAGGGAATTGGGGAAAAAGCCTGCTGCACTAACAAAGGTGAGGCAAAAACATCACAGTAAGGCCGACCCCATCGGCTGAAGATCCTACCTGTCACTATATGATTGAGAGATCACAAGTGAGGTATCAGAATAGTTCTGCTGAGCTTGTTGGCTAGAACGTTGGATTTCCCTGGTATGTGCATTCCTCCCAGAAAGCAGATGGAAGAGATCACCTACTGCCAAACTCTCATTGCCTCTCTGCAAATGAAGGTAGGACCTGGTTCCCTCCATTTGTTGAAGTATCGCAGTACTGACATACTGTCCATCTGGTAGCAACTGCCTCTAGAAGAAGAGAGTTCTGAAAGGCCTGCAATGCGAAAAGGGCCACTCTCATCTTGAAGACATTTATATGCAAACTGGTCTCTTCTGGGGGCCATATGCCTTGAACAGTCCATCCCAAAAAATGCCCCCATCCTAAATGGAAGGCATCTGTGGTCAACATGGTCACTGGGGTAAGAAGGATAAAGGGATATCCCCAAAAGACATCACTGGACTGTATCCACCAAAGCAGGAAGTTCCTGCAAACCCAAGAAAGCTTTGTAGGATGACTCAAAGGTTGCCAAAGAATCGACAACTGTACTGCTGTAGTCCACAGGAGAATTCACATGTGAACCCAAGCAGTGGGTAGTAGAGTAATTGCTGCACCCACAGAACCTAATGCCTTAAGTACCAGTTTTGATAGAGAAAGATGAGATAAGATCTGACTGACATGTAGTCTTAAGGTGTGAACTCTGTTTTCGTGGCAGAAAGGCCAACTGATTGATAGTGTCCATAAGAGCTCATATGAACTCCTAGACTTGAAATGGCTGAAGATGGGACTTGGGGAGATTGACTGTGATCCCCAGGGACTGATGCAGACTGAGTAAGTAATCCCTAGTTTAATTGAGTAGATGCCTGGTTGGAGTAGTGAGGAGCCAGTTGTTCAAATAAGGAAACAATCTGAATGCACGCAGCCTGAGATGAGCTGCCATCACTGCCATACACATGGTGAGCACCCTGGGGGCTGTGGTGAGACCAAGGGGCAGGGCTCTGAACTGATAATGACTGGCCCCCCAGCCGAAAGCGCAAATACCTCCAAGAACACCTGTTCACTTTAATGTGATAGTATGCATCTTGGAGGTCTATGGAGCACATCCAGTCGCCCTTCTGCAGAAGAGACAGCATGGCCTGAACAGGTCACCATCCAGAACTTGGGAGTTCTTTATAAACTGATTCACCTGACTCAGACCCAAATTTGGTCTCTGGTCCCCTGTTTTCTTTGGCACTAAAAAGAACCTTGAGTAAACTCCAGATCATCTTTGGTCTGGTGGGACCTCTTGGATGACTCTCTTCTCTAGCAGCTTTTGAATTTCTAGAGCTGCTAACTCCCACTGATTAGGTGGTACATCAGGGAGATGTTTCTTTTTGGTTGCTGGAACTTGTAAAAAAGGAATGAAATAATCTGTGGATGTGATCCTTTGCACTCAAGAATCTTTTGTGATGGCTGCTCAAGTGTTTGGGTGCAAAGACAAGTGCCCCTGACTGCCTCCAGAGAAAAGCAGTCATGCAACCCTTCAGGACCACTGAGACGGCCTATCCGAAAAGGAAACTTGGAACCCTTGGCTTTGCAGACACCCTCTGCCACGAGGGCGGCACCTTCTGTTATCATTTCCCCTCTGCCTCTGGGAGTAATTTCTCTTGTGAATCCTGAAAAGGACCTTGGTATTTTTGGAATCACATCTTTTTCCTATCATGTTGATTCCCAGAAAAGGATTGTTGCAGGGTAGAAAAAAGAATTCCACATTATATAAGATCTTTCTATCTTGTTCATTACAGGAAAGTGCGCCTTTAACGGTAAGCCCAAACAAGGAAGATCTATCAAAGGGAGCACTGATGAAGGAAGACTTGAAGGAATCCGCAAAATCACACAAATGCATCAAAGCATGTCTCCTGATGGCAATCCCTAAACCTGTGGCCTGTGAGGAACCTTCAGCTGCATGAGAGATTAATTTCATGGACACATTAAATATGGCCTGGAGGGAGGCCAGTTGCGAGGAAAAATAAGAAGTTATGTACTCACCATAACGTTCCATCTGAGTAGGTAAAATTTACTTGTCAGCAACCTTTGGGAATCGGATCCAACCTCGGATCCAAGCCGGCAGTTTTCAACAGCTTTAGATCCGAGCTCCAAGCTCCTCCCCCTACCCATAATCCCCTGCCAACCCTGTCTGACCCCAGATCAAGTTTGCCCAACAGCAGAAACTGCTAGCAATGATTAATCCCAAGATAAGTGGGTAAAATCCATGGACCTGAGTATGAGAACATTTGCAAGTGAGGGGGCAGGAGGGATGGAAGGTTGCTGACAAATGAAGTTTACCTACTCAGATGGAACGTTATGGTGAGTTACATAACTTCTTAATCTGATGTAATTAACTTCATTTGTGCAGCAACCTTTGGGACAGAGTCCCCAGCTACCTGAATCTTGGGCGGCCTTCATGGAAGGATGTTCTGGAGCACTGCAGAGCCAAAGGATGCTCTCCCTCTGGACTTAATGTCCAATTTGTAGTGATTGATAAAAGTATGAGATGAAGCCCAAGTGGCTGCCGAGCAAATATCACCCAAAGAAACTCTAGCTCTAAAAGCCGCAGTGGTACACATAGATCGAGTAGAGTGGGCATGGACTCCCTGAGGTGCGGGCCTGCCCGAACTTTCGTATGCTAAAAGGATACACTGTGAAATCCATCTAGAGAGTGTGACTTTAGACACAGATTTACCCAAGTTAAATTTGGCAAAGGAGACGAACAACTGGTCGGATTTCCTATGACCAGATGTCCTGTGGATGTAGAAGCGAAGTTGTCTATGCACATCCAATGAGTGTAATTTGTATTCCCCTTTGTTATGGTAGTTAGGAAAAAAGACCGGCAAGTTGATGGACTGGTTAATATTTGACTCAGAGGCAACCTTGGGAAGAAAGGAGGGATTGGTCCTGAGGTAAACTCTATCCTTGTGAAAGGTCAAGTATGGGAGTTTTATACAGAGGGCCTGTAGTTCAGAGACCCTTCGAGCCAAGGTGATAGCGACAAGAAAGGCCGTTTTCCATGATAAGAATTTCAGATCTATGGAAGCTGCAGGCTCAAATGGGGGAGCTGTCAAGGCCTGAAGCACCAGCGTTAAATCCCAAGGAGGGACTACATCCTTCACTGGGGGTTTGAGCAGAAAGGTGCCCTTCAAAAAGGTCTTACAAAATTTCATGGTGATCAAAGGGCCCAATTCATTTCCAACGTGATAATGAGAGATAGCTGCTAGTTGGACCTTGACTGTGGAGGAACTAGCTCGCTGATGAAACAGTCCTGACAGAAAGTCTAATACAGCGGGCAGAGTAGCTGTAAAAGGATCCAAATTTTTGCATTCCGCCCAAATAGAGAAATGTTTCCATTTGCTGTTATAGGTCTTTCTAGTAGAAGGCTTGTGCGCAGCTACTAGAATGGTTTTAACTGGGGAAGAGATACCGGGAGTCCTAGCTATGAGTGGAACTGGAGCAGCCAAGCTGGTGGGATATTAGATCCGGACGGGGATCCAGAATCCAAGGAGGGTTCACCAGATGAGACCAAAGGTAAGGGAACCAGGTTTGATGAGGCCAAAACGGGGCAATGAGGATTATCCTGCTCCCCAACCGACTGGCTTTCTGAAGAAATTTCAGCATTAGAGGAAGAGGAGGGTAAGCATAAAGAAGACCGGGAGGCCAAGCATGCACCAGAGCGTCTCTCGGGGATTCCCCGGAGGGGGAAATGAGAACGAAGTAGTCGTAACATTTTGTGTTCGAGGGAGAGGCAAAGAGATCGCAACAGGGTTGACCCCATCTGGCGAAGATCCGATTCGCTATCTCAGGATTCAGAGACCACTCGTATGGCAACAGGATGGTGCGACTTAATTTGTCCGCTAGGATGTTGGACTGCCCCGGAATGTGCGTTGCTATGAGAAAGCGGTTGGTGGAGATCGCCCATTCCCACACCCTCGTGGCCTCTCGACAGAGTGGGTAAGACCTGGTTCCCCCCTGTTTGTTGATGTACCAGACAACTGACATGTTATCCATCTGAATCGCAATCGTTCCTACAGGAAGAAGGTCCTGAAGTGCTTGCAACGCTAACAGCATTGCCCTCATCTCTAGGACGTTGATATGCAGTGAGGTCTCCGTGAGGTCCCACGTGCCTTGGGCTGTCCTGCCCGAACAACCCCCCCCCCACCCGAGGCAGGAGGCATCCGTGGTCACCGTGGCTAGTGGAGGAGTCATAGAAAAGGGGCATCCTTGCTGAAGGTCCGGAGATTGGAGCCACCATAAGAGGGCCCTCTTGCAGGCCCTGCTGAGGGGAACGGGATGGCTCAGAGGGTAGTGAAGAAAGGACCACTGGACCTGGAGGGTCCATTGTAAGACCCTCATGTTCAAACGTGCCCTTGGCAATAGGTTGATCGCTGCCGCCATCGAGCCAAGTGCCCTCAGGACCAATTCCGCCAGGGGAGCTGGAGATTGTAGAATGGCCTGCACATGTAGCCTCAGGGATAGTAGCCGGTCTGTGGTCAAGAAAGCTAGGAGCTTGTTTGTGTCCAATCTGGCACCTATGAAGTCTATGGTCTGAGTCGGAGTAAGAGACGACTTCTCTATGTTGATAGTGATCCCCAGCCGGGCAGCTAGATGAAGAAAATAGTTTCTGGCTGCACAGAGTAGATGCCTTGTCGGGGCGGTCAGGAGCCAGTCGTCCAGGTACGGGAAGACTTGAATTCCCTGGAGCCTCAGGTGGGCTGCTATCACTGCTAACACTTTGGTGAACACCATGGGGGCTGTGGTGAGACCAAAGGGGAGGACCCTGAATTGGAAGTGACTGGCTCCCAGCCGGAAGCGGAGGAACCTCCTGGATCGCCTGTCCATCAGAATGTGGTAGTACGCATCCTTGAGGTCTATAGAGCACATCCAATCGTTCTCCTGCAAAAGGGGGAGAATGGATTGAAGAGTGACCATGCAGAACTTCTCTTTGGTTACTGACAGGTTCAGGGAAGAGAGGTCGAGGATCGGTCTTTAGTCCCCTGTCTTTTTTGGCACCAAGAAGAACCTGGAGTAAAACCTGGACCCGCACTGGTCTGGAGGGACGTGTTGGATGGCTCTTTTTTCCAGCAAATGTTGGATTTCCATTGCTACGGCCTCCCTCTGCTCGGGTGGGACATCGGGGAGGTACCTGGGGCTGCGTGGGTAACGAGAAAAGGAAATTTGGTATCCTCTGGATATGATGCGAAGCACCCAGCGGTCTGTTGCCAAGCTGCTGGGTGCTTCGAGAGACACCCCCCCGACTGCCTCCAGAGTGGAGCAGTCGGGCAACCCCTCAGGGGTGTTGCATGAGTTGGTCCGAGAAGGGTTCTCTGGATCCAAAGTTCCGCGGGCCCCCTCTGCATCTAGGGCGGCGTCCACCCTGCCCTCCTCCGCCGTGGAAGGGCTGGGAGTCCGGAGCGGGGCTGGACTGTTGCGACTTCCAGAACCACATCTTCTTCTGTCCCTTTTGGTCCTTAGAAAAGGACCTCTGGGGAGCAGAGAAACGGACTTCGACGGCAGACAACGTCTTCCTGTCCTTTTCGCTCTGGACCAAGGTATCTCGCGCGGTTTTGCCGAAGAGGGCAGAACCGTCAAAAGGGGCATTAGCAAATGACGCCTTAAAGGGTTCCACGAAATCACAGTGTCGGAGCGAGGCCTGACATCTCATAACAAGGCCCGCTCTGCCGGCTCTAGCGGCTCCTTCCATGGCATGAGACAGAAGCTGCATAGAGGTGTTAGATATGGATCGTAGAGTGGCCATCCGGGTGGAGTGCAATTGTTTGTCCTCCACTGACATGGACTCGGGGGGCAACGTAGTGTACTCTTTGACATGTTCCCGCTGCAGTTGGAGCACATGTGCCATGTAGTTCAGCGACCTCACAGAGAAGGTCGCTGAACTAAACACCCGCTTCCCTAGACGGTCCATCGACTGAGACTCCTTGCTCGGGGGATGAACCGAGGGACTCTCCTGAGCAAGTTCCCTCTTGGTGGCCGCCGCCACCAACATGGCATCTACAGGGGGACCCTTACTCCAGTGGGACTTGTCAGAGGGTGGGCTAAGGATCTTGTCCGGGTGCTTGGGGACTGGTTCCACAGTGTCCGGCTCCTTCCACGCCCTGATAGTGATCAAGTCTACCAGGGGTTTGGCCGGAGGGGACACCGAAGAGGTAGACAGGGCTGCTTCAAACGCCTCCAGGAACATGGATTTGTCCGAGGTAGGCTTTGGGGCAGACCACCCCCCCTTTATTCTGAGCATCTCCATGATGTCACCAAATGAGACATCTTCGGGGGGTGATCTTGGGGAGCCTTCCCCTTCCTCCAAATCCATGTCCTCAGTCAAGGACTCGGGGGAGTCCAGGTGCCTCCTCTTGCACCTTCGCTTGTGAGGGACCTCCTCGGGGGGGCTGTCCGAGGACGTCTCACCAGCAACGTCTTGTTCCAATGGAACTACCTGGGACATCAAAGAAGGCTGTCCCTGGGGCCGGGTGATGGAAGCCGGGCCCAACTGAGAAGGAGTGCAGGGTGGAGCCGTGGCAAGGGTCGGGGGCCTGGAATCCCTCGACAGAACCCTCTCCACCACGTAGAATTCTGAGGGAGAGCTGCTCTCTCTGGGATCTGAAAGCAGACTCTCCCTCGGATCCGACGTACGGACCGGGGCCGGCGCCGAAGCAATCCGATCTGACAGACCAGCATGCTCCGACCAGGACGGAGCCAAAGGCATACCGATACTGCCGGATCCGAAGCTCAGCCCTCGGCTCCAAGAGCTCGGATCCAAAGAAAATGGACCCGACAGACTCGAGGGAAGTGTCGGTGCCGAAGTACCCGAGACTATCGGCGCCGACACACCCCCGGCTCCAAGGCTGCACAGCTCCGAAGACTCCGAATCGGGGAAACGGGATGGAGAAGGAGTTATCGGGGCATAGAAGGGGGTCGAGCTCCCCCCCGGAGGGGGGGGGGCAGGAGCACTCCCATCTGCAGTTAGGCCTGGAGGAATCTTCTCATCATCCGATCCAAATCTGCATCTGTGAGACTTCTCGTAGATCTCGACGAGGCCACCAAGGCGGAGCGGGAGTGTCGCCTCGATGACCTCGAAGGATATCAGGTCTCCTCCTCCTCAGGACCCGGTGAAAAGCATGGGGACCGGATCTGAGGAGGAGGAAAACCAGAAGACCTGGAGGGAGAAGACCGCTTAGCCGGGGGGGCCGAAGCTTAGGCCTTGGCCCGCCGCTTGTGGTGCTTCTCCTTCCTCCTTTCTTTCCTAGCCTCCCTCTCCTCCGAGCCTAAGGCGGGAGGTTGAGTCTCGGCCGGGGGGATGGAAGCAGGAGTGGCTGCCGCCGCTGCCGCTGCAGGAGCCATGGAACGACCGGAGGTAGAAGCTGTGTCTGGGGGCAGAAGACCCGCCAGAATCAGCTTAGACCTCCAGTCCTTAAGTGCCCTGGGGTTGAACGCTGCACAAATGGTACAACCAGAGGACAGGTGTTCAACCCCAAAGCACAATACACACCGAGTGTGGCCATCCGCTGGGGACAGCTTATGGCCACACTCGGTGCACTTAGAAAACATTATCTTTGGGGCCTCAGACATACCCAAGAAAGTATAGGCCTATTGTTTCAGGGGCAGGAAGCATCACTGAACCCTTAGGTAAATTCAATGACCATGTTACGAAGCAACTCATCCCACTTTTAGATCACGTCTGCAAAGACTCCTGGTATTTTCTCAGAGACATTCAACCTTCCTTTTTCTCATCTGAACACCTTATGATAACTATAGACATCAAAGACCTGTTTCCTAGTATACCCCACCCAGCAGGGCTCGAGTGGTTTAACGATTTCTTAACCACCGAAACTAATCTCAACAATAAGGTGACTGGCCTTCTAGTGGAGTTTATGGAAATTTTATTACAAAATAATTTTATATTCTTTAATGGTGAGCTTTTTAGACAAAGGAAAGGAGTGGCCATGGGTGCCTCATGCGCTTCTTTTTATGCCAACGCTGTTTTGCACAGATGGGAACGTATGTTCATTTTTTCTTCTACTTGGGTTCAATATTTAACTCATTATAGAAGATACCTAGACGACATCTGTATTTTATGGAATGGGACCCTCAATCAGTTTGAGGATTTTTTTAGTTATATCAATTTCATTACCCCCTTTTTGGTGTTCATTCACAACATTAACAAGCACGAACTTCACTATCTTGACGTGACTTTATATAAAGATTATAACAATTCAACATTCCTTTCTAAAGTTTACAGGAAACCTACTTTTTCTAATTCTTTTCTGCATTTTCAAAGTGCACACCCATTTTATCAGAAAAAAGGCATTGTTAAGGGCCAGTTCATTAGAGCCTCTAGGATGTGCAGCTCCACTGTTGATTTTTTTGGATGAAATACATTTTTTGCAGTCCATGTTTGTAGACAGGGGATACCCTCTCTCCCTTATCACCTCCTTAGCTAAGGAAGTGATTGATAACAGAGAAACAACATTTCCACCACTTCTTGGTACAGGGCAACCTTCTGTCACAACTAACACAACAGCGATATCTGACACCTTCCGGAATAGTTTTATCTATACCTATTCCGGCAACTCCACTGATATTGAGGAGATCATCAGGAAGCACTGGCCTGTACTGACCTTTCATGAAGAATTCAAAGATGCCCTCCCACCACACCCTAAATTTGTAAGAAAGAGGGACATTAATTTCAAGGAACTATTTGAAAGAAAACCTAATTTCCAGGCTAATAACTCTAACACACGACTAGGCACTTTCAAATGTGGGTCCTGTAATCAATGCCATGCCATTATTAATGCTACAACACTTTACATTCCCTCCAGGAATTTTAACATCAAATCATATCATCACTACACATGTGGGAGTAAAGGGGTTGTCTACCTAGGTTTTTGCACCACCTGCTCAAGCTTCTATGTTGGCAAAACTGAGAGGCCATTTAGGAAAAGACTCTACAAACATTTTTACGATCTAAGTAAACAAAGGGAGTCTAACACATTCTATAAGCATTCACTCACTTGCCCTGGGATAGATCTTAAATTCATAGTGTTGGAGCAAGTTACCCCGGATGCTAGGGGAGGTGACTGGGAGACGACCCTCGAATGCAAGGAACTTATATGGCAACTTAAACTAGATGCAGGCAGACACCCTGGATTAAAAGACAACATCAACATAAACAGTGTCCTCAAGCTAAGAAAGGCTCGATTATGAGAAGCTCATTCATTGCTGATAAAAAATCTTCAAGTGAAATATGATAAATGATTTATTTTAATTTATTGCTAAATGCACTGCCTAGGGTTTCTTTCGATTATTTTACATTTCAGTTTTAATATTTACTGTATACATTTATTATAATGCACCAGGTTTAACTTTTAACAAAGAAGCATTTTTAACAATTTATCAACTCCAGCATTTTTAAGCTTTAATTTTTTAATTGATTAATTTTTTAATTGATTAATTAATAATTAACTTCAGTGTATATAAAGCCTTGCAGCACTTTGGATGTTCACTTGATAAAGCTCGGCACAGAGACAGCGAAAGTGCTTGTGTTTTCATTGTTTTTCATGGTTTTGTATTAAAGAATTAGACTTTCTGAGCAGCAGTCTGTCTTGGTTTGGTTTTCCACCTTGGATTTATTTTTTATTGGTCCTGTTCGTGCTTTTCTGGATACTCAAGAAAGTAACTCATACACACACGGCCCCAAACACACACACACAACACTGACGGAACCACGAAGGTAGGGGAAGGATAACTAGAAATAAAATAAACTAAGAGAGTTTAGACTAAAAAGGGGGCTAAACACACTCTCACACCAAAGATTAAAGAAAAGTTGTAAAAAGTTAAATTTTTTCTCACAAAGAGAATGAGAACGCCGGAGACTCTGGATCAAGCTGCTGAACGAAACCGCGGCAAACTAGATCTGGGGTCAGTCAGGGTTGGCAGGGGATTATGAGTCGGGGGAGGAGCTTGGAGCTCGGATCGAAAGCTGTTGAAAACTGCCGGCTCGGATCCGAGGTCGGATCCGATTCCCAAAGGTTACTGCACAAATGAAGTTAACTACTTCAGATCATCTGTTTCTCTGCCGACATGGATCCAGGGGTAGAGTTAGAAAGTTCCTTAATCAAATCCCTCTGTAATCTAGTAAAATGTGCCAACTCTGTCCAAAGCCTTGGTTTCTTTGACATGGGAACTGAAGTTAAAGCCACTACTGGCACTTAAGACTTTTACAAATTCAAAAGTATTCCCAGAATATGAAACAGCTATATTGAAATGTGCTGTACTAACCACTTAACTAACCTATGCATTGTGTTTTGTGTGTCTGCCTGTCTGTCTACCCACAAAATTCAAGCTTCAGGTAAGGCTAAACAGAATCTGCCTATTCTGTACAGGAAGCAAATACTACTACAGGTTCACAAGTGTATACTAGAATAATGACCACTAAGGCCCTTACAAGCCTAGCCATCCAATCCAAATGTGTCCACAAATGTGATTTAAATAGGGGGCAATTTATGGACTGCCTCTGCCCATCAGAGACATAGGTGCCAGACCAGGAGTGAATTTCCACTTACCCATCCATTGGTCCATATTGTGCTTAAATACGGTTAGGGAGGAACTTGGCTTCACATCGATGGGGAGCCTGTTCCAAAGAATGGGAATTCTCTAAGAAACATATCTGTCTCTCCAACATGTCTTTATCAGTCAAAATTCTGGACTTTTGAAATAGTAGTTCTGATGTTTGCTTTGCTGATGTGCAAAAGGTTAATCAAAACAGGGTCCAGGAATACCTTCTGTGCCACGCAAAGATCACCTTTCAAAAGTCTGTGTGATACCAACCACAGAGACAGGGCTTTTTGATGATTAGCATAGGATATCGTGTTTAGTCCCTGTATTCTTTTTATAAGGATACTTTGTGAACATTCCAGTTGCTGCATGTGTCTGGTCAGGTACATACCAAAGGGGGCATTATATTCTATGATGGATGTGATAAGAGCTGTGTACAGTGGTATGATGACATCTCTGGTCCTAGATGCCATGCCCTTGCTTATAAGTTTAGCAACACATAAGCATTTTCTTACTATCTTGGACAAATGTTGGTAAAAAGTTAGGTTACTAAATACATGAGTTCCCGAACCCCAAACTAGTGAATCAACTTTTAGGAGAGTTTTATTGATGATGTAGCTATCTGGGGTGGCCAACTTCCCAAAATGTACTATAATGCATTTCTTGACATTGAGTTTTAAGCCATGGTTTTGGTCCCAAGCATTTGTCTGTGTTAGGCCTTTCTGAAGGGTGTTCTCATCTTGGGGAAATTCAATGACTTCTCCTAGTTTGCAATCAGAGAACTTGGTTATCCAGAGGCCTTTAACACTGGCTTTGACATCTGAGAAGTAGATGACAAAGAAGAGCACACCCAGGACAGAGCACCGAGGGAGTCTACTGGTAATCTGCCTCTTTGTGTGGAGGTGGCCTCATCAATCCTAACCTACTGGGTCCATACCTCCCAATCGTCCCGAATTACTCGGTTTTTACCGAGTTTTGGGGTCCAAATGAAGAGGTGCCACGATTCCCGAGTGGCACCCCTTCATTTCCGATTTCTTTAAGTTTGTTTTTTTATTTTTATTTTTTATTTTTTTAATTTTCGCGCCGGAGCTGATGTCATCACGTGCGCGATGACGTCAGCGCCGTCAGCACTACCAGCCAGTCGGAATTGAGCTCAAGGACCTCACGTCATCATTTCCGGCTGGCGAGAAGTGCTACCGAGAATTTGAAAAGCCGTTTCAGAAATGGAGGGACCGGACTTTGCTTTTTGCTGTCGAGAGAGGGACTTGTTGGCTTTGCTGCCGTGTCGTGAAACAGGGGGACTTGTTTTGCTGCCGAGAGAATGCTGCTGGCTCTGCCGTTTTCACTGCTGGAAAGTAGGTAAGTAACGTTGCTGGGACTTTGCCGAGTGAATGCTGGCTTTGCTGCGGCTTTCATTGCTGGGACTTAGCCATTTTATTTTTGTTTTTCGGTGCTGGGAAGTAGGAACAGTAGTGTGTGTGTGTGTGTGACCGCTGACTGGGAACAAGGAATCAAGACAAGTTAGTAAGGAAATGAACGGTATGTGTGTGTGTGTGTGTGTGTGTGTGTGTGTGTGTGTGTGTGTGTGTGTCTGCGAGAGACAGACTGTGATTGTGTGCATGTATCTTTGATATTTGCTGTCCTTACTTGTATAGTACCCTCAAGTAAGTTAGTTATTTTTTCTGTTTTTCTTGCCTACTGTACATTGCTCCAGTTGACATTTAGCATTCCATTTCAAATGTTTATTTCAGATTCCATTTGATGTTCATCTTCAACGCATTGTAGCTAAAACTGAGCAGGTGCTAAGAGTACTATCAGTTTATTTAGCATTTGTAAGGTGCATATGTTGACTTTCTGCTGCACTGTGTAGCCCACCGATAAAGTTGCATACTTTTTCGGCACATCAGTAACTCAATACTAGAATCATTCCTGTGTGTGGACTGTGGATGTACATATTCACCAAACTTTTTCAGCCTATACTTAGTGAGGGGGTAATCAAGCTTACTCATGCTCCTTTATTTTTAGGTTGCAAATTAGAGGCTAGCCTACACAGCGGTCCTATAAACGTAGACATTTTCTTCATGTAAATACTGTTTGCATACATGTGCCCTAAGATACCTTTGTTGCATACAAAATTAATCATTTCTTTCTTTGCTATTAGGGAAAAGAACAGCTATACGCAATAAGTTACCCCCATCTGGATTAAATGTTAAACTCAAGAGCCCATGCAAGTACTTGCCTTTGGAAGTGATTTTTCAGGAGTCATTTCTATCTCAACTGCATAGTATAGCCTATTTGCCTCACCTTGATTAGCATCCCATATTTAGTATAGTCCTGTAGGTAGCTTCAGAGAAGAAAAAAGTACATAACAGAAATGCTGAAACCAAGAAGTGCTTTCCCCAACACTTGTGCTGTTTCTTTGACTGCACCAAGAGAAAAGTAAAACATGAGCAGCATTGCAGAATCTGCTTTAGGTAAAGCCTGATGGGTGTGACAGCCATACTCTGGTCAAGGTTTAAAGAAAGGCAAGTGCTGAAATATGCATACAGATGAAAATAATATAAAAATCCAAGTAGAAGCTGTTGACACTGTAGTGATGAGTACCTCAAATCCTTGACTGCAACGAAGAGCCCACTCAGGTGTAACAAAATTTTGTATCAATAGTTGCAAAGCCAAGTTGTTGTTGTCTTTCGGCTTTTCCCGGTTAGGGGTCGCCACAGTGGAACTCCGGTCCACTAATGATTGGCAGTAGATTTTCACGAACGCCGAGGTGCCAGCTCGATGTTCAACCTTCAACGAAGGCATGCCCATTTACGCATGTCTTTCAAACGCCGACCCAACCGTGGGGAGGACATGCAGACTCCACAAAGAAGGCACTCCCCGCACTCCAGCCGAGAACTGAATGGGAGAACCTCTTGCTGTGAGGCAACAACACTACCGCTGCACCACCGCAGAAGTTGCAAAGCCAAGTATGAACTCAATATCACTGCCTCTTCCAAAGATAACATAAACTATGTTAAGAATATCAGAAATACTAACGGTCCTTCGGCTTTTCCCAGTTAGGGCACGCCACAGCGGAACTCCTGTCTGCTAATGATTGGCAGTGAATTTTTACAGTGTCGAGTTGCCAGCCCAGCACCCAACCTTCAACGAAGGCACACCCACACACACTCGCACCTACTTGCATGTCTTTAAATTCACTCGACCGCGGGAAGGACATACAGACTTCGCACAGAAGGTGTTACAGCCGAGAATCAAACCAGAAAGCCTCTTGCTGTGAGGCAACAATGCTAACTGCTGCACCACAACGGCCTACTAAGAATATCAGAAATCATACCTTGTATTCCACAGCACTGATCTTATACAATGTAACATATTCCAACCCAGTGGATATCGCTACTGTATACTTGCAGACAAATTTAGTTCTAATTTCTCCCTCCCCCCAGTTTCCTCAGTACTTCCCAATCATTGCCTTCCCCCGTAGTTACTTCTTCATATGTCCTAATTGCTGTCTACAAAATCATAAACACTAGCTGTATGGGTCCTTACAATTTACCAGGTTATCTCTTAGCACTAAACATACCTCAGCAATTTTCTTTGAAACTTACTTTGTCTTACCCTTTCCACTCTGCATATGCCCAATGCTTGAAGAACAGTCTTTGACACTGGGAGCTACAAACCAATTTGTCTTACCAGTATTATTTCTATGGTCATGTTTTACTGGATCTCATAAATGACAAGACTAGTTGTCTGAGGTCCCGTGGCCCAAATCAGTTTGACTTTATAAGTGGTAGGTCCTGCTGGTGAATTTCTTTGAGGGGATGACTGAAACACTAGATAATTCCCAGTCAGTGCACACTGCCTACCTCCATCTAGCTAAAGGCATTTTACATTATCCCACCTTCTAGTATTACTGAAAAATGTTCACACCTGAATATTAATACCTGTAATAAGGTATGTAACCCAACTGCCACTAACCTACCAGTGACAGAACATACACACACACACTGATAGTTGGTGGCACAGTTTCCTCAAAAATGCTTCTCATTAGTAGCATCCCACAGGGCTTACATGTGGAGCCATGTCATTTTTGGCATGTACGTCTCTAGTGTCCAGTCTGGTGCTGACAAAGATTGCTGATCACTGCAGACTCAGCAGTGTTTTTAACTCTCCAGCTGATGCCTACATTTTTCATTGGTGTCTACACTGCACAAGTACCTGGTGTCCTGGCCATGGGCTCAAGTTCATTGCTAAAAATGTGTGGAATATTCTGTAAGAAACAGGATTCCTCCTGACTCACCACACAAATGCTAGCCCTTCAGAGCTGATGCCATTGTTAATGGCTTGGGCACATTTGTCAACAGTGCATTCTTACTTAACTACCATGTATCAGCTATTAGCAAGTCATTCTACTTGACCCTTCTAACTGCTAAAGATATATCTTCTAGGTTCAGCACGAGTAGTAGGCTCAATGGAAGCTCCCCATTCAGCAGCTTAAAATATAAAGTAATAACTGTTTGATATATTCTCTAATATGTACTGCTGCTGAGAGATGCAAAAGAAAGCTGTTAATGCAGTAACACACACGGATCTGTATGTAGCTGTGACACTTTTTTTTTTTTTTAGGATGACTAAAATGTCACAGGATATACCACATCACAGAAGCTGATTATGTTACTCTGTGCAGTTCTGCAGCTATACAACACTGCTTCTACCACACTGTTAAAAAAGCATGTTTGTGTGAGTGAGTGACTGACAGAAGCACTCCATATCAGAACAACTATTTATTCTCTTCCTCTTGCAATACATTTCCATCTTGCAATACGTTTTCATCCTCCTATTGGTTATACCCCCTGATAATTTTTATTTCCCTGTTTGTTTTGCAGGGGGGGGGGGTTCAGTTTATAAGGCGAATAAGAGCTCTGGTTTATTTATTACATAGCAGGGATGCAGTTTTTATCAGCCAACAAACTCCACCCTGATGCTCCTTATTTAGTCCACAGACACAGTGACTGCAGGTACACTTTTTCATGAAGATGAAACTAAACTTGACTGTTCACTTACATAGTCAATAGTTCAGGCTGCCTCACATAAGAAATGAAACTGCTAGGTATTTTCCTTCCACTTTATGCAAGTGAGTGCTATAGTTCCAGAGCTACTACAGAATTTATTTAGAAAGTTTACACACATAACAGGAAGTGGGAGATTCCACATGCCTGAGGAACAGTTTTACAGCTCACATACCAGACTAGTGATTTAGCCTTTGTAAAGATCGTAAAACTAATATTAAAAGTGCATGACTATCACACCAAACTGTACTGAACAGAGAAATACAGCAAACATGCATTGTGAGTATTGTCCAGATTTTTTGTGCTAAGATTTGAGAGCTATGGTGAGAAGTGAGAACAGAATTTGTATTCCCTCATTATTGGCTTTGTTTGTCCAGGTTTTTTGTGCTAAGAGTTTGAGAGCTATGGTGAATGAGAAGTGAGTACTGAATTTGTATTCACCCATTATTGGCTTTGCATGTCCAGGTTTTTTGTGCTAAGAGGTTGAGAGCTATGGTGACAGAGAAGTGAGTACTGAATTTGTATTCACCCATTATTAGCTTTGTTTGTCCAGGATTTTTTGTGCTAAGAGGTTGAGAGCTATGGTGAGAAGTGAGAACTGAATTCAATAAATTATAGCCATTAAGTTTCAGCCTTCCTATTTTTCAGGAAACTGCTGGTTTGGCATAGTGGTATGTTGCTCTGACTGTAGTGCATAGGGTCCTGGGTTCAAGAATGCCAATGAAATGCACGGTAGTAACATAGCATTTTATTCTAGGAACTTTTCACATTTATACAAGCAATGTTTAAAATGTGCCCCAGTTTTTTGACTTTTTGGCCCCCCCCCCCAAAAAAAATGAAATTGAAACTAAGTGTGAGAAGCTGTGCAAGATGACTATGGCTTATACTACTGTCACTCTATTTATAGTGTGTGTGTGTGGAAGTAGACTTTTATGATGGAAATGTTCTGAATTGGGCAGTTTTGTCATTATTGGTTTATGCATTTTCTTTCATTGCCTACTGGAAAAATGTTCAAACAAATTTAAAGTGTGCTCTGTCTAACAAGTGTGCTGTATTATACAAGTAATATAACTTAATAAAGTCAGGAAGATGTATCAAAGAAAATAACGCATGTATGTTTCTTGTTTTGTGTGCAAGGGGCCAATGATTTGAAAACAGCCCAAATATAATCTTTATCCACCACTTGCCAGATGCATTTTCTTTGGATGTGGTGTAGATTTCAATGCTGTTTCAATTAATGTGAGTTTCAAGGGCAGAGATGTTTTAGTGCCAAGTCTATTTTCATTGCCTTGTTCTGTAAAATGTAAAATAAAATCCAAATAACCATTGTAGAAGTAAAGCAGTATGCACACATTAGTGTTTATGGTAAATGGGGTGAAGTAGCCAAGTAATGGGACATTGGAATGGGTGCAGGGGGACTCTGATGGCATATTTTGGTAGTCTGTTCAGTTTGCGTTTGAAAGTTGGTATCCCACAATTCCATTCGAGTGGGTGGGGTTATGTAATTATGTATGCAAATTAGGTGCCAATCAGCATACAGATTTGTACCTATTTTTCATGGGCCTTGTCCAGATTTTTGATCTTTCCAGGTTGAGAGGTATGACTGGGTCCTATCCCTGAGCCAGCTAGCTATCCCATGTGTTATAAAGGGATTTATGCCTAGTACTGTACATTTGTTGACAATGTCCAATGGTTTAGCTAGATCTAGTTGAGGAGTGTGCTCCGCTTTCCCCTTCATCCATTGTCTTAATAACCTTTTCAAAGATCTCCACCAGGTTCAAGAAGCATGACCTTCCTTTCACAAAGCCAAACTGTGATGGATCCAGTATCTGGAGGTCTTCTATGTCTTTGTTGACAGTTTCTATAATTCATTCCATGGCTTTGCAAATAAGACTAGTCAGACTAACAGATGTGTAGTTTCCAGGATTTGTTGGAGGTCCTCCTTTAAAAAGGATGACTGCCACTGTCTTTCATTTTTGCGTCACAAAGCCTGTTTTAACACTACAGTTAAACAGTGACTCCAGGGGTCCTTATAAGTCACATTTTAGACTATTCAGGAGGCACCCCCAGGATGCTATCAGGCCCACTGGGGCTGTATTCTTGGCTTTAGTGAGTGCACCCAGTACATGCTCCCTAGTTACAGTTGGAGGGGTTATGTTTGAGAGTATTTACTGGGAGATGTTTGACAGTGAGAAGGGGGTAAAGCTGGAAATTAATTTAATTTATCTGCTAACATGTTTGCTGTATCACCAGGCTCAGTGAATGTGGTATCAATAACCATCAGTTCAGCACATTGCTGTGTGCTGCCCTTGAAGTTTCTGACATAGCTGAAGAAGGCCTTGTGGTTATCTTTCACCTGGGAGGCTATGTTAACCTCAAAGTTGGCTTTGACTGATCTAATTAGCCCTCTTAATTACCTATTTAGTTTAATGAGAAAGTTTTTTATTTTTAAGGGAACTACTCTCTGATTTTTGCCATCATTTTTGCCTTTGTTGTATATCCTGTTTGACTAAGGATGCCAGCAGGGCAGTTTGTTTCTAGTATAATGGATAGTTTAGGGTTTACTTCTGGTAGGTACAGTGCCCTCTTTGGGCCATTGACACAGTTGTACAGAGTTTCTGCGAGCAATTCAGCACAGGCTGCTGTGTTCTCTGGTTTGGAGGGGCACTGAATTTTTACTAGCCATCACTTAATAAAAGGTAGTGTGCCCTGGAAATAGTTCCTGTTACTGTTTTTTTCTTGGGCTAAGGTGTCGACTTTGGTTTTGAAGCAGACAGCTTTATGGTCAGACATGGGGGATGCAGCACTCTCCCATACTTGTGAGTATGAGGTCCAGTATGTGGGAACCTCTAGTGGGAGTATTCACTATCTGGTCAAGGATGTTCATATTTATGAAGTCCAGGAGTCTCTATGCTTGTAGATACAAGGCCATGTTGGTTTCCCAGTCTACAGAAATGTAATTAAAGTCTCCCGTGAAAAGGGCGTTAGGTTGGATGGCAAGTGTCTCCAGTAGGTCCAAGCATGCAATGTGAGCTTCTTGGGACATGTAGGGTGACCTATAGCTGGGTAGGATATAGTACAGGATTTTGTCTACGGTTTTCTGCACTTGGAGGAAGTCCAGCATGTCACCCTGTTTGACCCATCAACAGGTGTTCTTGTAATGGATATATATATATATATACATATATATATATATATATATATATATATATATATATATATATATATATATATATATATAAAGACAGCTCCACCTTTAGCCCATGTCTGAGCAGCTATGGTCTAAAAGCACAGAAGGCACTGAAACCTTGCACTGTTGGGGTACTCTATGACTCTTTAAGCAATGTCACAGTAACTGTATAGATGTCTATATTCTGGAATGTGAGTAGGACTTGGAGAGAGTGCAGTGTTTTGTTTACACACCTGGTATTGAGCTGCAACTCCTTGAGGTTTATTGGAGTTGATTTTGCTATGTTGGTAGGTTTGTCAAATTGGCATTGGCTAAAAAAGGCACCATGGGGGTGGATAAAGTTTTAGCCAGTATTCAAAAGGCTAGGGAGGACAGGTGCAGACCATCCTTGCCAAAGCAAAGTGGCCTAGTAACCATGTCTATTCTGATAGATATTGGAGCTCCTTAGAATGACACCAAAATGATAGCCAATTATTAAAATAAATCATCTTTTGCTCATAATGTGGCATCATCCTTGGTGATGGTAATATGCTGCTCAATGCTAGGCTCATATCAGCCTCACACAAGTCTGAGAGCTCCTTAATGCCTCTCTTCATATAGTGCAGGGAGGTAAGTCTCAGACCATTTACACCTACATGGACTTGACTGCATGTCTGACTTGTCGGATCCTTGTTCCAGATAAGCAAATAACTGTTATCTTCTCCTTGTTCAGCCTAGACAGAAGGGCATCAGTATGTCTTACAATGGAGGCCGCTATGACAACAGTCCTGGAAAGTGTGTTTGATTGACTTACGGGCTTAGTGTTTGAGGCTACACTGAGTTATCATTCATTTAGCATAAGCTCTTGAGGCAGACGTAAGCCAGGAAGTAATAATGGTACACCTTGAATCTGACAAAAAGTCTGCCAGACTTGCAAACTGAATGGCAATAAAAGCAGATTTCATACTGCAGTGGCTCCTTTAATCATTAATGGAAAGCTTTTGAGAATAAGAAGGCATTTTTTTATTATCACAGATACACTTGGGTGTTTACAAGATATGCTATCATCCTTCTAGTCTGGCAGAATTATTGAGTAAACTGTCTCCTGTGATGCACTACAGGAAGTTGACAAACTGCTGGGGAATCTGAAGTGGTTGTTTAATGATCTGCATGGTTGCACATCTTGTAAATATTTATTCATTTGCCTGCTAATACAGAAGGCTAGTCAGGCCTGACCATTTTCAGCCACAACTGGGATCATGTGGTATAAATTAGAAATAGTATAGCACATTGCATCAAATGTACAAAAAATAAATAGACAAATCACGGTACGATGAAGAATTATGTTCTCCCTGTTAAGAGAATGTATCCTACACTGGCTGACCACAGAGGTTTACTGGAAACATAAGCACATTGTCACTTATATCAGTAAAGTTGCCATTCAGCTCATTCTACTTAACAGTAATGGCAGCAACAGAAACTCTAAACGATGTATCATCAGTATCATGGACAAATCTTACCACAAAAAAGCTCATTTTTGCAGACAAAACCAGGTTCAAATGGAGAGATAAGATCAGCAAAGAAAGGAGAGTAGTACTGCTGGAATTGAATTCATCCTCAAGTCTTGGGGAGTACCTTCACGAGGTAGATCCTGTTTTTACACAATCTCACCAAGATGATACTGATATATATAGGCTGTATTTTAAACAGAATATATCATGGACTGAAGTAGGTTAAAAAATAAAGCTGAGTGCACAAGTCCTAGGATAAAAAAGTGCCCAATCCTGGTAGGCACACTGGTACAAGGACTGGAAAAAAATGACAGTGCATAATCCTCAAGATACGGAGACATTCCTACAATGGGGGTTGGCAAGGCTCAGGAAGAGGATTGTACAAGGAAGTACTAGTCCACAAAAAAAAAAAAAACACCAAAACTGACAGGCCAAAAAGAAGCCATAAAGATGACAGAGTGGACTGCTGAGGATAAAAAAGAAATTATGTACTGTTACTATCATGGAAGAAGCCCAGAATTTTTGGGCAGAAGACATACAAAAAGATTGAGAGAGAAACCAGAGGAAAGAAAAACACTTGCACAAGAAAAATTGTCAAAAGATTCAAATGCAAAATTGTGTTCATTAATGCAACAAATTCATAAAAAAAATATTACACAGACCAAGTGAAACCTTGGGGCGTTTGCAAGAAGAAATAACTGAGAAAGTGCAAAAATATAAAGAACAAAATCTAGAGATTTTTGAATGGTATACAAAATAAATATGGACAAGGAAAAGAGAGATCTGATACGGTGCAATACTTATGCAAAGGAGAAAGCCAAATTCATCAATAAAAAAGCAGCTCCAAAGATATTCAAACAGAAATACAGACAAAAGTACACAGATATGGAAAATTTTACACTAAAAAAATAAGATCACAAAGTGGGACTGTAGAACAGAAGATTAGTAAAGTAGAAGTTAATAAAATAGAAGTTGAAGTTATGGAATACCTGTGAAGTGAAGGATTTAGTGTAGAAAGTCTAACACAGGTCATGTCACAGCATGATGGAACAATGAGTCTCCCAAGTAAGGAGAAACAGGAGGAGTGAGAGACATCTGAAGAAGAAATATATACAGGGAAAAGAAAAAGAGATTTAATATGGTGCAATATTTATGCAAACGAGAAAGCCAAATTAACCAATAAAAAAGCAGCTCCAAAGATATTCAAACAGAAATACAGACAAAAGTACACAGATATGGAAAATTTTACACTAAAAAAATAAGATCACAAAGTGGGACTGTAGAACAGAAGATTAGTAAAGTAGAAGTTAATAAAATAGAAGTTGAAGTTATGGAATACCTGTGAAGTGAAGGATTTAGTGTAGAAAGTCTAACACAGGTCATGTCACAGCATGATGGAACAATGAGTCTCCCAAGTAAGGAGAAACAGGAGTGAGAGACATCTGAAGAAGAAATATAGACAGGGAAAAGAAAAAGAGATTTAATATGGTGCAATATTTATGCAAAGGAGAAAGCAAAACTAATCGATACAAAAAAAGCAGCACCAAAGATATTTGAAGAGAAATACAGGCAAAGGTATACAGATTTCACAACACAAAAAGGGGAAAGTAAAAAGTAGGATTAGTAATGGAGAAGTTAAAGAAATAGAAAATGAAGTTATGGATTACCTGCAAAGTGAAGCTTGTAGAGCCAAAGTCAATAAAGCCTACACTAAGTGTACACTGAAAGTACACTGTACTGAGTAAACAGACAGCACAGACATAACTCACACATTCTTCCTCCTAATTTTAGTTTTCCTACTGATATTCTTGCAACTTTAAATACTGACAGGAATTCGTAAAGGATACCACAAAGTGTAGACTAGATGTACACTTAGTGTTATCTTTCTGAGTGACTAGAAAGCACAAAATATGTGATAAGAATTTTACTGAATACATATCATGTACACTTAGTGTAGGCTTTATTGAATCTGGCCTTTAGTGTAGAAAATCTAACTCTGACAACATCACAGTATGATAGAATAATGAATCCCCAACTTAAGAGAAACCAGTGGAGCAGGAAGCATCTGATCAACTGCCATATGAAGATACTTTGCAGTCTTCACTAGGAAACCAGTAGAAACGTTCAGCTGGAGTTACACAGCAAGGGAAGGAACTGGAAACTGTGGCAATTCTGACACAGTCAATGTTGCAGAGTTATAGGTCAGTGAATTCCCATATGAAAGAGGAATGGATGACACAGGATGAAGCTGAAAAGAATATGGCAAAGGAAGATGTTCTGAAAATTTCTATAAAATGCCTGCAGGAAATGAAGAACAAAGAAAGTGCCATTAGTATACAAAAAAATGATCCTAGGGAAGAATTGTCTGATTTAATACAGATGGAAAGACATATTAAGATCAATGAAAAAACAGACTACAAATAAATGAACACATTTATCAAGAATGTCTGTAGAAACTCATGTGATACAACATAAGTAAATAGGACATATTACTGTGCAGCTAAATTAATAACAGATGGAGTCTTATCACAGAAACATAGGACAGTAAGGTAAAGAAAAGGGAAAAATCAAATGCCATCACAGAAGTATCAAACAGAGAAAACTATAAACCAGTTAAGACAAGAAGTATTGCTGTTAGAACAGAACAGAAGAGGGAACAGATCATTGCAAATAATAAACTAAATACATCAGCAGAGGCAGAAAAACTTAGAACATATACAGATCAATAAATTGCTGATTTTGTACTTTTTCTTTACATTTATGACCCAAAAAGTTTTACAGAGAATTGAGAAACAAGGCAAAAGGAACAGAAACACCACCAAAAAAAGAATAAACAAACACATTTTGGAGAAATATCTATGAAGATCCTGTGGAACATAAAGAATAGACAGAAAAAGTAAACAAGAATATGAAGTTTAAATGTATAGGATATGAAATGGACTGAACTAACGACTAGAGAAACTGAAACAAATTTAAGAAACGCCCCCATGTGGAAAACCCCAGGCCCATATGCAGTACACTTCTGGCTAAAAGTATTAATATCTTTCTTTACATGAAGATTTAGCGACGAGTAAGAACTATTTATATGTTCACTCCAAAGAGATGCCAACTTGGTTAACAACAGGAAAAATGATACCCTCCTTAGGAGTGAACCTGCAAGCTATCCTAAAAACTATAGACCAATAACTTGCCTTCTGATGATGTAAAAAATGTATACTCGAACTTATGTCAACAGAGTTTACAATCGTTTAGAAGAAAACTTAACTATGGCAATAGAACAAAAGGATAACAAAAGAAAGCCATACAGTACAGAGGATCATTTGTTGTCAAATAGTCATAACGGAGAATTGTCAACTAGAGAAGGATCGAAGTATGGCATGGACAGACTACAAAAAAGCATTTGACAGCATCCCACATTCATGGATAAAAAAATTCTTACAAATGTATAAGATGCACCCTACACTGATCGATTACATTATGGTGACCATGAAACAGTGGCCAACCACTTTCCAGCTAAGTCACAATGAAGGACAAATTATTATTATTCCAGGGATAAAAATTCAAAGGGGATATTCCAGGGTGACTCTGTCACCACTGCTCTTTTGTCTTACCCTTAACCCCTTAAGCTGTCTACTTAACAGATTAGGTCATGGTTACAATTTGGCTCTCATCTTCTTTTTGTGGATGACTTAAAACTATAGTTCGTCAGATGAGGAACTGAAAGCACAACTGCAAGTGGTCAAAACTTTCTCAGATGATATAAGGATGTCATCTGGTCTTGATAAATGTGCAAAAGCAACCTTTATTGCAGGAAAGCTGCAGCACCAATAAAATATCAGTCTGGGACAGGAATGTGATATAAAAGTACTTGAGCAAAAGGGAATGTATAAATATTTGGGAAATGATGAAGGGTCAACAATAAAACATGAACAAACGTGAATAAAACTAAGTGAAGAATATTTTAAAATACTAAAATCAATAATGAAAACAGCCATGACATCTAGGAACAAAGTCCAAGCTATAAATAATTTGCTCTTCTTGTTCTAACTTACTGTTTTGGGGTGATTGACTGGGCCGAAAAATTACTGCATCATTTGAACAAGAAAACAAGAAAAATGCTTCATACTTATCAAATGATTTTCAATGTCTACCAAGATTATATATTCCCCATTTTGAAGGAGATATGGGCTTCCTCAAAATTGTTTACATGTACAGATCTGCAGTCGTAGGACTGCATACATATCTGCTGATCTCAGAAGATCCAAACATAATGAAAGTTTTAAAACATGAGGAGAACAAGTCTAAGATGACTTCCCTGCTTTGTTTAAAAGAAGTATATCAGAGTCAAGTGGGAATGGAAATCAAGACAGATGTCGATAAAAATTAAGCAGCAACTGAATGTGCCAAAAAAAAAAAAGAAAGAATATAAGATGAAGGATCAGATGAGAAGGCAAAAAATGTGGAAAATGCATAAATACAGCTGCAAGTATACAAAATTTTTGGAACAACCTCATGTTGATCAGGATCAAAAGCTGTATACTGAAAGGCATAATAATGCGGCAAGACTGTTGCACTGGGGATTGTGCAAACATTATAATATCGAAGTAGCTGAAAAGCATTAGAAACAGCAATTACAAAGCATTATAGAAAATGATGAAGTTTATATTATATGGGATCATCCATTACGAAAGGTTCAAAAAATAGATGTGTAGAAATCCAGACATGGTAGTTCATGAAAAGAAGACAAAAAAATAGAATTCATCATTGAAATTGCTACACCTGTTGATTACGGTGTCTTACATACAGCAAAATACAAAGTCATAAAATATCAGGATTTGCAAGCAGAAATGGGGGCAATGTGGAAGGATACCCAGGCAGTTCCAACAGTTGTAGGAGCAATGGGCCTCATCAAAAAGTATTTACAGTTGCATTCAGATATGTTACCAATACATGCAAATCTGAATTAACTGCAAAAGGAGTTAGTTCTGTGCACATTGCAGATGCCGCAAAGAGGACTTTTTGCTGACATCAAAGACTGAAACAATACTAATCTCATGAACTTTAATCATACTTTGATTTAGGAATAGGGTCCATTCCCATCTTGGTATCAGAAACCCAAGTCGGGAAATTAAACCAGAACAAAACCAGTGATCTGGGATTGAATTTAGTGGAAGGTTTCTGTGACTACTAAAAAATATCAGTGTGGCAATGAATTAAACTGAATTTTATAGCTCTTTCTAAAAGTGCGAAAGAACTACATCCCTTCACTAAGCAATTTATCACCTTGTGCTCCTCATCTACAGTTAAGGTTGTTTATCTCAATGTTGATGAAAGTTAGGGTTTCCAACAGGAATTTAGTCACATAGTGAATCTAGCAGACAAGAGGATGAATGGTCTATGTCTGGAGTGGTCAGTCTTCTCAAAGCTATAGCATCTCTTCTTGGAAATGGGCATCTCTTTCAAATTCCAGCCAGGGGGTTCCAGCAATAAAAGGATCACTTTCTGAAAAGTAGTATGAATGAAACTAGTAGTAAATACTGAATGTTACTATAGTCTGTACTAAATGACGTTGGAAAAACTGGGTTACACATAACTCATTCTGCAGTGAAGAGAAGGCAACCTCATTTTTGTATAGGGACCTTTAAGAAAACATTCTTACACGCAAGTTCTTTTGCAACAGCTTTTTATTTAACAACTTGACGTTTGGGTTATAATGAAAAGTCTAAGAGGTGCAAACACCCATCAGG
Organism: Protopterus annectens; assembly: GCF_019279795.1. Taxonomy (NCBI): domain Eukaryota; kingdom Metazoa; phylum Chordata; order Ceratodontiformes; family Protopteridae; genus Protopterus; species Protopterus annectens. Next base: position 116,710,539 of record NC_056742.1, on the reverse strand, counting down.
AGATAAAAGTTTAATGTGGATTCATCTAAAGACAGTAGACAATAGATGACTTGTGAAAGGAGCTACTTTTGTTCCAAAGTTGTCATGTACTAATCCCCTCCCAGTCTTCACCAGACAATCAGGGAGACTTATGGTGCACCAGAGGAGTCAACATCAGAGGTAGGCAAAGCAGCAGAAAGTCCTTAATTTATAACTTTCATCCATGTGACGAAAAAAACATGCATGTTATGCATTTGTCATGTTACAGTAAGACAAAAAACAAAGATGAATGCAATCACATACTTTTGATGTAGGACTCAGAAAAATTTTCTCTGGAGTTATCAAATGCTGAGCTTTGGATTCTTCTTCCAAATTAGACCTTCTTAATGATGTTACTTGACGTTTATCTAATGACTTACATACTTAAGTCACAGTGGGAGTAGCAATAACAGAGTTCTGTGACTGTATTTTAACAGACAAAGGAGTTTTTGTTAGTCTCAACACTAATATTAAAGGGAGCAGCTGATGAAGCCTTTTTCTTATTATATACTTTTTTATATACTTGTGATTCATGAATTTTCCCTTTTCCCTCTTTTTTTAGCTTTCCTAAATACTCTTTTTCCATTTAGTCAACGCTATTATGTGGAGCTTTTCTCCCCGGGCCTCCACTGAAAATGGGCTCCTGAGCCCAGTGGACCTCCCCGGTCATCAAACTGAAATAAATAAATAAATAAATATTCTTTTTTCAGGTTTCTTCAAGTTGTAAAATTATCACATTTATATTATTTTTCTAAGTTTTGAAGCTTTACTGAGAGTTTTGAAAAAAAACAGACAAACTAAACACTTAGAAGGAAAGTTTTTAACTATGACTTCTTAACTATAGTTGCATCTATTTGCAGACTGCTGCAAATTAAACTGTACTGACAGAGTCTGGTATAGTAATAAAAATAAATCCTCTAACGAGAGCAAGTTCTCAATTTAAAAACACATTTTACAACTTCTAAGTCTACCTTTTTGATTAGCGTGAGTTGTTCATTGCTTTCAAACTTGGAATACAGCAATTTTAGACTACTTCAACTGTTCTTGGTGCATTAAAACCAAAACTGCATTTTTCATAAAGAGCAGCTTGTTTATCCAGGAGTTTGGTGCCATCTTGGAAATAGATGATATTTTTATTAGACAAGATTAATTCTTCCCATTTTCTGACCATCTAGGCACCAATGGCTCTCTCAGAGTTGTTTTCTAATCGGTTTTGTTGAATTACTGCCATCTGAAAGGTTAGAGATAAGCCATATTAATAAGCCATATAAACAACTGCTTCTGAAAGCATGTCTATTGTCATGAAGGATACTGATAAAAAAGTGTTCCTAAACACAATGGAGTGGTAGGAGACAAGCACAAAGAAACACATTTCCCTACGTTGCTTCATCTTTTCTTTCTCCCGTGATGTATACTGAGGAAACATCCTGGGGGGGAACGGCACAACCCTCCATGCTAAATGCAGCTGAAGCCGAAAGAAAATGAACACATCTTAGCAAAAGTATCTCATATCTGGCAGAGATAGCAGGCTAGGGTACCATGTTTCTCTCTAATACAAAAAAAGACCTCCTATGCAGTTACACATTAGCAACTAACCACCACACCTATAATACATTTTTCTTAGGCACACGGACAGAAAGCAGAAATCAACAGATGCTGATTTAAAGAATGATTTGCAGAATGGAGGCTTGTGCAACTAAAGCATAGGAAGAAAGAAACAGCTAAAGAATCAAGAAGGCAGTTATTTTACAGGTACTTGTAAACTGGTCCTGAAATTGTTCCCTACCCAAATTTACAAAAAAAAAATTTGAAGATGCAAACCCAAGATATACCTAATGCATGCCTCTCAACCTCTCAGTGAAAGAAATATGGACAAAGCCATAAATAGTGGAGGGACAAAAGCCCAAAATAGGGACAGATTTTAAAAATTACTCCTATAAACGTAGAAAGTTGCTAGAATAACAGTTTTTTAAATTATTATGGTTTTCTGATGGATATTAAGTCTGAAACTCAAATGCCTGTCATTATTTAGTATTTAATGATTTTAACCCCTAATAATTTGACAGAAAGCCACAAATTGTATGAGGAAAAGACCAAAAATATTAGGCAAAAATCTGGACAGTTGAGAGGTATGAAATTATTCTGTGTTTAATTCTCTTATTACATAGCCCACTAAACTGACAATACCTTTAAATATATTTCCACTGATGTACACACTTTCATTTCAGGCATAGAACAGTTGAAAAGCACCTTTTGCTTGAAAGCTTATGTCTTTTTGTTGTTGACTTTTTTATTTTAATAAACTGCAGCTTTAACTGGTACCACTGAGCCAGTGAATTTTTTACTGAAATTTTGTAATCACCCATCCAGTTATCTAGACTGGTTTTGTATGTTACTAGAGAAGTACTCCTCTTGATGTGTAAGAGCATATTCAAGAAAGGGGATACACTGAGTTAGGTAGCTATCAAGCTATATGGTGTTGCTGATGTGATGGTATAGGTTTAGGGCTCTACAGCAGGTGTTTGCTTTACCACTTTTTAGGTGAAAGAGTTCAAAGGGTGGTGGGTTATTCATAGCACAGAAGGCTAAGAAGAGATCACTTCTCAGAAGTCTGTATGCCAATGAGTAAAGGGACAGAAATTTTAGTCTAACCCTATCACACTAGTAAAGGATACCGAGCCCCAAGACATTTTTGGTGTGGGAACAGTAAAGTCTCTCAAGCTGGTTTAGGTGCTTAGCAAGGTACATGCCAGAGGGGACATATTTAATGACAGGCCTAATAAGGGATGACTACAGCTTCTTTGGACTTTAAAGACATACCATGAGGGATAAGTTGTGCAAGGCAAAAGAATATTCTAACCACAGCAGGCATTTGGTTATCAAAGGTGAGCCAATTACAAATATAAGAACCCATGTGCACCGAAGACTACATCAGACATAAGTAGAATGTTACACATAAAGTAAGCGGTAGTGATGCTAGACTTACAAAGGAAACTATTCCATGTTTCTTGGCATTGAGGGTAAGCCCATAATCAATATACCAAGCAACTGTTTGGTCCCACCCTTGCTGTAGAATATGAGAATCAGAATGGGATTTCTCAACTGTTATCAGTTTGAAATCATCAACAAACTTGGATAGCCATAGTCCCTTAACATTGGCCGACATGCTAGAGAAGGATATACTGAAGTGTAAGGTGCACAGGACATAATCCTGTGCGATATCACTGGTGTCGTTTTGCAGTCTAGAGCAAACAATTCCAACCTTAACAGTATCATTCTGTTAAGACAGCCAATAACATATACAGCAAACTACGTATGTTTTAATGAAGAATTGTGAGAGTTTGTAAATAATATCAACAAGGAGGACAGTATCAGAGGCCTTGACAATCGCTGGGTAAGCAGTAAGGACTGCAAGTCCTTTATCCATGACCTCAATAACCCTTATGAAGAAATCACCAGGTTTAGTACCTGACATCTGCCTTTCAAAAATCCAAATTGGTGTGCATCCAGGGATACAAGTTGACCTGTATCATTATTTACTATTTCTGCTACAGTACATTCCATAGCATTATAAATATAATTTGCGAGACTAATACAATTGCAATTCCCAGGAGCAGTAAAGAGACCACCTTTATACAAAATACCACAACAGCTATTCTCCACTTTTTGGGAATATAACTAGTGGAGAGATTCAGGATGAAGAGTGGATGGAAGGGTTTTGTTAAGTGGGAATGTGCTTCTCAAAAGACACTCTAGTATACTGTAAGGACCAATGTAGCTGGTGTTTTTAACTTTGGAAAATGACAGAAGGACTTGGTCCAAACTGATTTCAAGAGGGAAGTTCCGAAGGGAAATGGTCGGGACAAACAGGATGGTGGGTGATGTGATGTTGGAAGAAAAATTTACCTGCAAGAATATTAATGTCCCAGTGTTCAGAGAGGGAGGTACTTCTAAGCATCCTAGTACAGCTGAAAAGGGCTGTATGGCCTCATTTTGAATTAGCTGCAGCCTTAAGTTCACAGTTGGGCTTTTATTTCCTAATGGTAAGTGAGAGGGATTTACCAATGTTAAATCCATTTTATAATGATGAAGTGTGCATCTTTTAATGATGACCAGAAACTTTTTTATTATTAGTTTATTGATGCGATAGTTTCACCACATAGTTTTAGTTTTTGAACTTGTTTTTATGCTTATGGTAGACTGATGCACATAACTCAATGTATCTATTTATTTTATTTTTTTATTTATTTATTTGTTTACTGGGAAAGTTCGACTTGGAACGAAGCCAATTTTCAGCGGAGGCCTGGGGAGAAACGCTCTAGATGCATGTCTTTTAATCTATTCAACAGGAAGTACAATTTCATGAGTAGGCAGCAGCTTAAGGTAAAAGACTTACTGGGGAACTACACCACATCTGATTACCAATAAGATCAGCGAACAGTCATTAACTGGTTTTGGAGAGATCCTTGAATATAGAGGTTACTAGGGAACACAAAGCAGATTTTCAGAGAGAAAGTCACACTGAGAAAGTCAGACTAGACCATGGAGGGCAGAACAAGCAGGATGTTGCAACTGGAAAAAATATCTGAGGACAAAACAAGATTATCATCACTTCTTGTTGGAAGGGGGACAATCTGACCAACTTTAATCTTTGGGCATATTTATTATTGGTAGCATACATTTACCACTTTTTGTCAGGACAGCTGAATTCACAAATAAAAAATGTATTAGATACAATAGTTCAGTAGGGAGGACAATATGATCAAATATATTGCAGTGTACAATGTCCAGAAATCTGTGGGCATATTTATTATTGGTAATATATGTTTCCAAGTTCATGCGTGGACAGTTGAAGTCACCCATAAGAAATGTATTAGATTCAGTGGTTAATGTTTCCTGCTGGTTAAAGTATTCTTCATACTCTGAGGAGATCACAGAAGAGGTTCTATAATTGGGTATAATATGGTAATTAGTGAGTACAGATAGGACTTTGTTCTGGATACCTCTCCAGTTACTTTCTTAATACTCTGTGAGTCTTACGTAAACATACTCATTTCTAGCTACTAATATCTGCTGTGAACAGCACCATACCTCTCAAGCTCTGAACATTAAAAACCATAGCACCAGCCTTTAAAAATCGCAGCAGAGGACTCAGAAAAAAAGCAATTTCTTATTTTTGTAATAGGAAGTACTTAGAAACTAGACCCATACAGTTAGTAATAAGAAATCATTCTACAGACTTACGTCACTTATTTATTAATGAATACACACTTGAATAGGTCTATCCTCATGAGGAAAAGCAGAAGAAAGTCAATAAATACTGAAGAAGCAAGGTAAAATCAGGTCAAACATCATAGTGCTATGCCTAAATCATAACAATTGAGAAGTATGTCTAGTATCTAAGATGTCTCCACCCTGTCTTGCACAGAATAGTTAGTTAACCACTGACAAAATTCTTTGTCTGATGTGCCCTTGTATAGGGATTCCTCCACTTAGCACAAAATACCTATACAATCTGAACTAATTTCTATGTACAGGACGCTCAGAAGCTCTTCTTTTTCATGTCTGTTGTGTATGTAAAATAATGTACACGATTATGGGACATTTTATTTGTGAATAAAATGGTACATGCTAAAAGATAAATAAAAGCACCTCTGGAAAAAATCTATTATTTTTTTTCTTTTCTGGACAGACTTCTGGTAACAGCTCATTGCACTCTCCCAAAATCATCAGGTTCTATACTGTTTTTATATGCAGACCAATTGGCATAATGGTCAAGGTCTTTGCCTCCCATGACCAAGGCACAAGGTTTGATTCTGACCTTCAGATGATGCCTGTATGAAGTTTGCATGTTCTCCCTATGTATCTATGGGGTTCCTCCCACCTCCCAAAAATATGCTGAGTGTTTCACTCAAGAATTGAGTTGTAGAAGGTGCCTAAAGAAGGAATCACTGTATAGACCAGCTGCTTTGGACACCAACTGTGGGGATTGTGGTAACCTCAAGACAGGAGATCACAGATCACACACTGCGTGCAATGTCAGAGCTAGCCACTCAACAGTGTAAAAAATGGCTCTAAGAGATTAGGTCATGTTGACTAATGCCGACAAAAAAGGGCAAAGGTATTTACTCATGATAAGTGGGTTGAAGATCTGGCCTACTCTGACCTACATCAAGGACAACAGAGGGAGGAGTCTTTGTACCCTATTGGCCAGTAAGTCTATAAGGCTACTGGTTGGCCAATGTCCAGACACCTAGGATAGCTCTGTTAGAGCGGAAGTTGGGCATAAAACTAATCACTCTGCCTAACATGAACTAATGATTGCTACACAATATACGTTCAATGACAGGATGCAGTTTGGAAGCAGGTTACATGATAGTAAGGAGGATACTGGACATCTTGGGTATCCAGGATCCAAGATGGAAGGGCAGTGCTGCAAAGCCACATGGTTTGGGATCCAGAGTCCTACTACTTAGGAGGAGGAAAGGCTAGAAATGGTGTGGGAATTGTGGTTCATAGATTCATACTAGGCTAACTGCCTTTGTGGGCCATTTTAAGCCTAGCCAGATACCTCATGTGAGAATCAAACCCTGCACCTTGTGTTTGTAAGGTAAACACCCTAACCATTATACCAACCTCCTTGTAAGGGACAGACTTCAGAAAACAGTGAGGGATGTCATCAGAATTAGTGACAGACTCATAGCAATCAGACTCCAGAGCAAGAATAAAGCATTATTCGTTATCTCAGCCTATGCCCCACAGCAGGGTTGGTAAAGGAAAAGAGTGCATTCACACAACAGTTGCAAGACCTACTAAATAAGGCAGGACAATATGAATTGGTAATGATAATGGGTGATCTGAATGCATATATTCGGAGAGACAGAACAAATGGCTTGATAGTGGCCAACACATGGTGCAGCTATGCAGAGAGTCACAAGATTACAAACAACAGTGGGCAACATGCAATTCAGGTAGACTTCCTCCTAGTAAAGAAAAGGCAGTGGGGTAGAATCAAAGACTGCAAAGTCATCTAGAGTGAAACAGTCAACCCACAGCATAAACCACTGGCTGCTACAATCAGCTGCAAGCAGTGGTCACAGAAGGCTTCCAGGTTGATAGAGACTAGGCTGAAGACCTGGAAGTTGACTGGAGAGAAAGCACAAGAGTTCAAAGAATTACTCAAGGCTCTAGCACCCAAGGAAGAGGAGGAAATAGGTAAGGTTGAAGAATGACAGCTCCTCAAAGCAGCATATGTGAGGACAACAGAACAGATATGTGGTCGAGCCAGGTATGAAAATAAGGTACATAAGGAATGCTGATGGTGGAATACACAAGTCATCAAAAGAAAGGAGGAATGCAGAAAAAAGTGACAGAAAAGATGGACCAGGCTAAGAAGGAATACTGGTTGGTTAAAAAAGAGGATAAAACAGTAGTTGTAATAGTGAAGAGCAAAGTATCAGGGGCACTCTACAAGTGTCTGAAAAGTAAGTTAGTAGATGGCACAAAGACACACTCTATTCACCAGTCAACATGACATCAAAGGCAGATGGAAGCAGTACTCCCAGCTGTACTGTGCCAGACACAGCCTACATTGAAAGAAGAGAAGCCTACCCCAGAAGAAGTAAAAACAGCACTAAAGAAAATAAGTCAGGGAAAGTAGCAGGCTCAGATGAGGTCATGGTACATATGATCAAGAGTTTGTAGAGATGGAGCAAAATGGCCCCTAAGGATTCTCAAACCAGTATGGACAGAAAGGTGTAGCCCAGATGACTGGAGAATAAGCATACTGCTGCCAGTGTTCAACAATAAAGGGGACATTCACAAATGTTGGCAGTACAGAGGTATAAAACTTCTGTCACACTGCATTAAAGTTCTGGAGAGGGCGACTGACAAACAAATATGCAGAATAGTAGAAAGTAAGACGAAAGATGAGTTCAGATTCAGGTCAGAATGCAGCATGGCTGACGCAATTTTTGCGAAGAAGCTGGAGAAGAGAAATGTCCAACTGGGTATTCCTAGACTTGGAGAACGCATATGACAAGGCCCCAAGAAAGCTGATTTGAGCAGTCCTATGTTGGTACGAAGTCCCAGAAACACTGGTATTATTAGTGCAGGCTATGTACGAGGATCCACTCACGAGTATGAACAGTGTTCAGCCTCACAGAGGGGTTCCCCAATGGGAGCAGGTGTGCATCAGGTTTCAGCTCTGAGCCGATTACTGTTCTAAATGGTGATGGACTACATTAGCAAATAGGTCCAAGGGGACAGATCAACAAAGTTGCTGTATGTAGATGATGTGGCAATAAAGACAGACTATAAGCAAGAATTTCAGCAAAGAAGAGGGGAACGAAATGGAAAACTGCAAACATATGGAATAACACCATGTACAGATAAGACCATTGTAATGGTAGCAAATGGGAGAAATCAGAAGATGATGAGAAAGTACAGTTGTGTACACTTACCATAAATGTAGATGTTCGAGTGTATTCACTGTTGCAGTCATTACATTTGGGTAATCTGCTGGCAGGTTGCCCTCAGTCGGCTTGATTATCAAAGTCTTGGGTCCTGCGTCAGTTGCTGTCCCTTCTTCCATGACGTCAGGTCGTCAGGGGTATAAAACATGCAGCTGACGCCATTACATCAGTTTTTCTTGCCCCAGATGTCAGGTGCCTCCCAAATGGGGAGCCAAATATTTAAGTAATTAAAAACACAAAAAATATACCGTCAAACAAAAGTAAATACACCAAAAAGGCTTTTAAGCATAGTAAAGGAAAGTAGAGGTATAGTAAGAGAAAAACAGGGGGTTGGAGAGAGGATAACCAGGACTGCAACAGTGAATACACTCGAACATCTACATTTATGGTAAGTGTACACAACTGTACTATGTTCTTTATGTTTCACTGTTGCAGTCATTACATTTGGGTAGCTTCCCAAAGCTATGGTTGGGAGGATGGATTTATACAGCATTAGGACCAGCTATAAGGCCCTGCAGGACAGCAGAGGCAAAGCCAGCTCTGGATTTAGAGAAGAAAGGTAAATGGTAATGTTTGGTGAATGTATGAACTGAGCTCCAGGTAGCAGCTTCTAGAATGTCTCTGGAAGGAACACCTCTGAGAAAGGCTGTAGAAGTAGATGCAGCCCTGGTGGAATGAGATCTGATCCCCTGGGGGATAGGTTTACCATGGAGCATACAGCAGAAATGAATAAAATGGCTTATCCATTTGGAAATAGTCTGCTTTGAAATAGCCTTTCCCTCTGCCCCTGCAGCAAATGTCACCAGTAGTTGTTCAGATTTTCTTTGAGATTTTGTCCTGTTTAAGTAAAATCTAAGTTGTCTGTGTACATCCAATGAATGCAGAATCCATTCCCCTTTGTTCTGTGGATTGGGAAAGAAAGTTGGCAAATGAATGGTCTGATTAAGAGCCACACTGGATACCACCTTAGGCATGAAGGATGGACTGGTCCTGAGAGACACCCTGTCCGCATGAAAAATAATGAAAGGCTCCACTGCCATAAGACCCTGTAATTCAGAAATCCTTCTAGCTGAAGTGACTGCTAAAAGGAAAGCTGTTTTTCAGGAGAGAAATTTTAAGCCTGCAGTAGCAGCTGGCTCAAAAGGAGGGACAGTGAGTTTTTCCAATACAAAATTGAGGTCCCAGGCAGGGGGTGGAGGTCTCCTGGGTGGTCCTAAGTTTTTGGCCCCTCTGAGATGCTGCTTTAGCAGACGATGAGAGAAGAGGGGAGGTTCTATGTTGTAATGAGCTGAAATGGCTGAGGCACAGATTTTTATGGAAGAAAAGGTCAGGCCCTTGTGAAGCATCTCAGTTAAGTATTGTAAAATCTGAGGAATATTGGGCACTGTTGTGCTTATCCCTTGTGATCTATTCCAGGCACAGAAACTTTTCTATTTGTCGACATAAGATTTTCTAGTACTAGGCCTTCTTGCCTCCAAAAATGACATCCATCACAGGTTTGCTGAGGGATGCTAAGGGTGAATTTAGGTGATTAGCCACGCTGCAAGATTCAAAGTTTGGAGCTGAGTGTGCAGAATATGGTTGCTCTGCTGAGACAGTAAGTAAGGTGTCTGAGGCAGGTGCCACTGTGGAAGGTGTGACACATTGCGCAGGAGTGGGTACCAGTGTTGGCGAGGCCAGTCTGGAGCAATCAAAATAATTTTTGGTTTGTCCAGTTTGATTTTTAGTAGAACGTTGGAGAGCAAAGGCAGAGGGGGAAAGGCATAGACTGATTGTTTTTTCCAGTGGAATGATAGAGCATCCACTTTCCAGGCTTTTTTGTGATGAGTTCTTGTGCAGAATTTGTCCAACTGATAGTTCTGGGGTGAGGCAAAAATATCTATGTCTGGACTCCCCCATTTGCGTGTCAACATGTTGAAAATCCATGGTTCCAGTTTCCATTCGTGTGGGTCCATGAGATTTCTGCTTAGTCCGTCTGCCAGAGTATTCAACTTTCCTGGCAAGAATTGAGCTTGTAGTTGAATTTGATAGGTCAAAACCGTGTTCCACAATGCCATGGCTAGTCTGCAAAGGGGATAGGAGTGTGTACCCCCCTGCTTGTTTATGTACCACATAACTGTGGTGTTGTCTGTCTTTATCATTAATTGTCCTGGGTGAAGGTAGTCCTTGAAGGCTGCCAGTGCATTCTGTACAGCTAGCATTTCTTTTTGATTGATATGAAGGTGCATTTGATTTGGGCTCCATTTGCCCTGAATGCACTTCCCTGCCAGATGAGCCCCCCAAGCATAGTCTGATGCATCTGTAGTTAGGGTTTGGGTGGCAGGGGGTGGAGTAAATGACAGTCCCTTGTTTTGGTGGCAGGCCTCTGTCCACCATAGGAACTCTAGTTGCAGGCAAGGTAAGATAGGAATCATTGTTTCCAGGCTGTGACAATGTTGACTCCATAAACTCTTAAGTACCAATGAAGTTTCCTCATATGCAGTCTTGCATATGGAATTAGAAGAATGCAGGAGGCCATGAACCCCATGGCTTGCAGAATTTGTCTTGCAGATAGCAGGATTTTTGTGGCCACCTGTTTGAAGTAAAGTCACCAAATTAATTTGCTTTTCTGGCGTAAGGTAAGCCATCTAGGAAGTTGTATTCAAGCTTGCCCCCAGGAACGTAATTTTTTGAGAGGGTACCAGTTCTGATTTCTTTTCGTTTATGGTGTACCCTAGACAGGTTAGAACCTTTTTTACAAACACCAGATGTTTTTGAAGAATGTCCCTGTTTTCTGCCTGAATTAGACAATCGTCCCGGTATGGATATATCTGAATATTTCTTTGCCTGCAAAATGCAATTACTGAAGCCAGGCACTTTGTGAAGACCCTGGGCGCAGTAGATAAGCCAAAGGGCAGTGCAGAGAACTGGTAATGCAAATAGCCTGCTTTGAAGCGGTGGTATCTTCTGCAAGATTCCCTGACTGGGATATGCAGGTAAGCCTCTTTTAAGTCGAGAGTTACCAACCAGGCATCTTTGCGTAGCATAGGAGGTAACTGTTGAAGAGTCAGCATCTTGAATTTTGGAATGTCCAGAAATGTATTTAGAGTAGATAAGTCCAGAATTGGATGCCATGATTTGTCTTTTCTGGGTACCAAAAAAAGTCTTGAATAGAAACCTTGTCCCTTTTCCTCTTCTGGGACTGGATGAATAGCTCCCATGTTCATGAGAGGCAGTACTTGTTTCTGGGCCTCTGCCCACTGATTTGGGGGCAGGTTGGGATTGGCAACATGTGGAAATGAAATCTGTTTCCTTGGGATACTATATTTAAAACCCATTTGTCCTGGGTTATAAGTTGCCAGTTTCTTACATGAAGTGCCAGTTTTCCCCCCAAAGGGGCGGCTAAAAGGTAAGTGTTTGGTAAGTGTAGAGGGAAGTCACTGAGACTGTTTACCATAAGGAGGTGCCTTGGTGTTTCCAGATTTGGAGGAGGAGGAGGAGGCACCCCATTGTTTTGTTCTAAAAGTCCCTTGTGACTGAAACCTGGGGCCTTTGGAATGTCTGGGTTTGACTTGAGTGGCTCTCAAAGGAACTGGAAAGGACCAGTTCTTAGTAGGCCAGTGCCTACTAAATCTTATAGGTTACACTTGTAAGAAATATTTCACAGTTTGCATAGATTTAGCGTTATCTTCCATATTTTTTAAAACTTCTTCAGCCTTATTACCAAAGAGACAGTCCTGTTATAAAGGAGCATCCAACAATTTTGCTTTAACATGATCAGGCAGAGTTTGCTCTTTGAGCAAATCATGCCTTCTTAGCACACAGCCTGTTACAGCAGCCCTGCAAGAGGCCTCCAAAGAATCAAAACCACATTGCAAAGTATGTTTTCCAACTTGTTCAACTGAATGCAATAAATCTTGTAAATCCTTATTTTCCACACAGTCAGAAATTAACATCATTTTCTGTTTAAGCAGTCCCATGATATGCTGCTGATATTTAAGCATATGAAATTGACAGTTTAAAGCCCTGATTGCCAAGGTTGCAGAAGTGTAAACCTTCTTACCCCATCTATCCAGTGCCCTGAAATCTCTATCAGAAGGGGAAGGATTTTTAGCAGTAGAGGCCTTAATGCCCTTGGGACCCTGAGAAATGGTTTCAGGATCTGCAACAGGATTTTTGAAAAGGAATTTGAGGGAGTCAGGAACCCTGTAGTATCTGTCTGGCTTACAAGGAGCCGGAGGCAGAGAATCAGGAGCCTTACTAGATTCTGAAAAAACATCATCAACAATGTCTAGAACTGGAGGTATAGCCAAATGCCTCTGCTGAGGAAGAAGAAGAAAATCCGTAAGTCTCTTTTTAGATTCAGAGTAATCCTGACTTTCCCACTGGAAATGTTCCCATAAGTTATGTAAAGTTTCCCCAAAAGAAAAATCCTCAGGGGGAGAAGCAGAAGGAATGGAATCTTCTGCATCTGAGTCCTAATAAGTAGGTATAGACAAATCCTGATCATTAGAAGAGTCAGAAGAAATAGAATCCTGTTCAGAAGATTCATAACCAATGTATTGCCTAGGCCTCTTAGAAAGGGGTGGGTGGCTACCCCTGATCCGAGTAATTAAATCTTCAGCCATTTTGATCATTTGTTTTTTAGGCATAGGGGACTGTACGTGGCCGAGGCGTCGGTTTTTTAGACATAGATTTAGATTTTGGCCTTAGTTTTGACAACTGCGTCGGTCTAATATACAAATCTGTTGGCCTGAAAACACCCTCGGAAGCCAGTGCCTGCTCAGCGGCTCCAGAACCATCTAAGGTAGAGACATCTGCGGGTTCCATAATTGAAGTATCTTGCGGCATACTGGACTCCGAATGAGTCTCAGTAGAGGCCTGAGAATCTGAAATAGCAGGTATTAGGGGCTGCAAAAGCACCTCACAGAGTACCAGCAAACTGGCGACTGGCTTAGAAGAAGCGTCATCGTAAGTTTTGGACCTCGACGGCCTATCTCTGTCTTTTTCTTTGTGTTTTTTTAGGTATTCCGGTAGTCGGATTGCTAACCGACGACATGTCTGAAAATTAAAGCATGAGCCAAAATATTTAGAAACAGAAATATACCAACGTTTAATAGTGCGTTGATTAAATTTAGCACAAAACTGACAGCAAGGTATGTTGTGGTCAGGGCCTAGGCAAGGAATACAGTACAAATGAAAATCCTTATGAGGTAATTGCTTCCCACAAGTAATGCAATTATTAACGTTTACTGACATCAGTAAGGAGCAAGAAAAAGTTTCCCCAACGGGGTACTTAGCTTTTTAGTTGAAGACCTCGGTTCTGAAACTCAAAAATGAGAATTTCAGGACTCGGCCAACCGGCACTTGCGAACTGCTTCTGCTTCGGGCACTGCGCAGCAAGAAAGACTGATGTAATGGTGTTGGCTGCATGTTTTATACCCCTGACGACCTGTGGGAGAAGGGACAGCAACTGACACAAGACCCAAGACTTTGTTAATCAGGCCGACTGAGGGCAACTTGCCAGCTGATTACCCAAATGTAATTGCACAGTGAAACACGAAGAACATTTAAGGCAGAATGGAACAGGTTAACAGCTTCAAGTATCTGGGAGGGATGGTTGAGGAGAAAAGAAAGCTGAATAAGGACATCAAAGCTAAAATCAGAGGGGCTGAGGCCAACTGGCACAGAGTTTCAGGGGTTCTGTGAGAGAGAAGAAAGCCAAACAAGCTGAAAAGTAGGTGTACAAAAAGTACAGTTTTGTACCTACCATAAATGTAGATGTTCAAGTGTATACACTGCTGCAGTCATTACACTTGGGTTATCCTGCCGTCAGGCGGTTTCCCAGTCGGCCTGAGTTCCAAAGTCTTGGACCGGCATCGGTTGCTGTTGCCTCTTCCCTTAAGTCAGTGCGACAGGGGTATATAAGATGCAGCCAACGCCATTTTCTTCAGTTTTTCTTGCCCCAGATGTCAGCTGCCCCCAAATGGGTAGATAGGAAAAACAAACAACAAATTTAGTTACCAGCAAATACTCCCCATAAGTAGTAAAGGGTAGAAGATACAGGTACTTACCAGCAAGTAAGAGGGGAAGGAGGGAGGGTAACCTGGACTGCAGCAGTGTATACACTCAAACATCTACATTTATGGTAGGTACAAAACTGTACTATGTTCATCATGTTACACTGCTGCAGTCATTACACTTGGGTAGAATCCCAAAGCTGAGATAGGGTGGCTGGTTCTATAAGGCATTAGGTGTGGTTATAAGGTCCTGCAGCACAGCAGTGGCCAAGCCAGCTCTGGATTTAGAGTATAAAGGCAGATGGTAATGGTTGGTGAAGGTATGCACAAAACTCCATGTTGCTACTTACAAAATATCCTTGGTAGGCACTCCTCTGATGTAGGCAGTTGAAGTGTCTGTTGCCCTGGTGGAGTGAGATCTAATGCTGCTAGGTATAGGTTTCCCATGGTGTGTGTAGCAGAAACGTATGCAATGTCCTATCCATTTTGAAATAGTCTGTTTTGAAACAGCTTTTCCCTGTGCTCCTCTAGCATATGCTACCAGTAATTGCTCAGATTTTCTGAAAGGTTTGGTTTTGTCCACGTAGAAGCGTAACTGCCTGTGAATGTCCAAAGAATGCAGTAGTCTCTCCCCTTTATTCTGTGGTTTTGGATAAAAAGTTGGCAAGTGAATAGTTTGGTTTAGAGCCACACTTGAAACCACCTTTGGCATAAACGTAGGGTTAGTTCTTAAAGACACTCTGTCCTGGTGGAAAATGAGGAAAGGTTCCACTGCCATTAGTGCCTCTAATTCTGAAACTCTTCGAGCTGATGTTATTGCCAGGAGCAGAGCAATTTTCCAAGAGATATATTTTAATTCTGATGTGTTAGCTGGCTCAAAGGGAGGTAAAGTTAATTTTTCCAAAACAAAGTTGAGGTCCCAAGTTGGAGTAGGTGCTCTGTGGGGCGGTCTTACGTTTTTAGCCCCTCTGAGGTACTGTTTTAACAAAGGATTAGTGAAAATTGGTGGATCCGTGTTGTAATGAGCAGAGATGGCAGAGGCGTGGATCTTGATGGATGAAAAAGAGAAACCTTTGTCCAGCATCTCAGTTAAATATTGTAGAATCTGAGGAAGGTTTGGGACAAGAGAATCAAGGCTGTGAGCCTGGTTCCAGGCACAGAATCTCTTCCATTTATCCGAATAGGCTTTCCTAGTACTAGGCATTCTGGCCTCCAGAATGATGTCCATAACAGCTTTGGAGAGAGGCATTGCTTGCTTGACTAAGGAATTTTCCATGCAGCTAGGTTTAAGGTCTTTAGCTGACTGTGAAGTATCTGATTGTTGTGCTGAGTCAGCAGATGTGGGATTTGAGGCAATATCCGAGGTGGCTCTTGTGCTAAATTCTTTAAGATTGGGTACCAGTGCTGGCGTGGCCAGTCTGGAGCAATCGGGATCATCTTGGGCTCTTCTTGCCTGGCTTTTATGAGTATCTTTGGAAGGAGAGGTAGTGGAGGGAAAGCGTATACTTGTAGGTTTTTCCAGCTGAATGAGAGGGCATCCATTTTCCATGCTTGTGGATGGTAACTCCTTGTGCAGAATTTCTGCAGCTGGCAGTTCATTGGGGATGCAAACAGATCTATGTCCGGGCTCCACCATTTCTGTGTTATCATTCTGAATATTTGTGGACTCAATTCCCATTCATGGGGATCCATGATGTTTCTGCTTAAGTCGTCTGCCAGCGTGTTTTTCTCTCCTGGCAGGAATTGTGCTTGCAGATGAACTTGATAGTTTAGAGCTGTGTTCCACAAGGTCATGGCTTGTCTGCAGAGGAGGTAGGAGTAAGTGCCCCCTTGCTTGTTTATGTACCACATAATTGTGGTGTTGTCTGTCTTTAGTAATAGTTGTCCTGGATGCAGCAGGTCCTTGAAAGCTATAAGGGCATTTTGTACAGCTAACATCTCTTTTTGACTGATGTGAAGATGCCTTTGTTCTGCGGGTCACTTGCCCTGAATACATTTTCCTGCCATGTGTGCTCCCCAGGCGTAATCCGATGCATCTGTTGTCAGTGTTTGCCTGGCTGTGGGTTGAGTAAAAGGCTGTCCCTTGTTGAGGTGACAAGCTTGAGCCCACCATCGAAACTCCTGTTGAAGGCAAGGAATTAGTGGTATAACTGTTTCCAAACTTTGACAGTGTTGAGACCATACACTCTTTAGGTACCATTGTAGTTTCCTCATATGCAGTCTGGCATATGGAATTAGTAGTATGCAAGATGCCATGTAACCCAAGGCCTGCAGAATTTTTCTTGCAGGGAGTTGGGTTTTTGATCCATCAATTGAATGTATTGAGTCAGTTGTCCTTGCTTGTCTGGCGTGAGATAAGCCATCTGGGCCGTTGTGTTCAAGCTGGCACCCAGGAATATTATGTCTTGTGAGGGCACTAGTTTTGATTTCTTTTCGTTGACTGTGTACCCCAGGCAACTTAATAACTTTTTTTACAAACGCCAGATGCTTTAGAAGAATGTCCTTGCTCTCTGCTTGAATCAGGCAGTCGTCCAGGTACGGATAAATTTGAATTCCTTTCTGTCTGCAAAATGCAATTACTGCCGCCAGGCACTTATTGAAGACCCTGGGCGCAGTAGATAAGCCAAAGGGCAGTGCAGAGAATTGATAGTGCATTGAACCTGCTATGAATCTGAGGTATCTTCTGCAGTTTTGTCTGATAGGGACATGCAGGTATGCCTCCTTGAGGTCCAAGGTCACGAGCCAAGCTTTCTTGCCCAGCATGGGAAGAAGCTGCTGTAGTGTCAACATTTTGAATTTTGAAACATCCAGGTAAGTGTTTAGAGAAGAAAGATCCAGAATGGGCCTCCAGGCTTTGTCCTTTCTGGGAACCAGAAAGAGTCTTGAATAAAATCCTTGTCCTTGCTCTTGTGGTGGTACCTCTAGAATAGCTCTCATTTCCATGAGTGCTGTAATTTGTTTTTGAGCCTCTGCCCATTGATTTGATGGCAGATTTGGCATTCCTTTTAACCTTGGCAGAGTGTGAAAGTGGAACCTGTAATCTTGAGACACAATGTTGAGAATCCATTTGTCTTTGGTGATCCAATGCCAACTGTGATAGAAAAGTGCCAGTTTTCCTCCCAAGGGGGCTGCCAAGAGAGAGTTGTTTGGCAGCTGTAATGGGAAGTCATTGAGGCTGATTTTTATATGGTTGGGGCCTGTCTTCCCCTTCTTTCTAGCCTGGTGCACCCCATTGTCGAGGCCTGTAAGGACCTTGTGGTTGACCTCTACCTCTTGGACGTCTGTATCTGCTCTGCCCCTTTGAGGTCTGTCTGTAACAGGAAAGGACCAATTCTTTGTTGGCCAATTTCTGCTAAATCTTGGAGGCTGAACCTGTAAGAAATCCTTCACCGTTTGCATAGATTTTGCCTTATCCTCCATTTTCATTAATACCTCTTCTGCCTTAACTCCAAATAACACATCCTGCTGCAAAGGTGCATCCAATAATTTTTAATTTTGCTTTAACATGATCTGGTAACGTATGTTCTTTTAACCAAGCATGCCTTCTAATGACAGAGCCTGTAACTGCTGCTCTACAGGAGTCCTCTAAAGAATCAAAACCACATTGCAAAGTATGCTTTCCCACTTGTTCTGCTGCATGCAATAAATCCTGCATTTCTTTACAATTAGGAGGATCTGAATCTGGAAGCATTTTTTGCTTTAACTGAAACATCAAAAATTGCTGATATTTTAGCATGTGAAACTGGCAATTTAAGGCTCTCATTGCTAAGGCTGCAGACATATACATTTTCTTTCCCCATCTGTCCAATGCTCTGGAATATCTGTCAGAGGGGACTGGATTTTTTGCTGATGAGGCCTTAATCCCTTTGGGTCCCTGAGAAATAGTTTCAGGGTCAGCAACAGGGCTTTTATACAGAAATTTGTGTGAGTCAGGGACTCTGTAGTATCTGTCAGGTTTAACTGGGGCTGGAGGTAAGGAGTCAGGATTTAAGCTGGATTCAGTATACACATCATCCACAATGTCTAACACTGGCAGAATAGCAAGGGGTCTGTGTTGAGGTAATAAAAGGAAGTCTCTGAGCCTTTTCTTGGATTCAGAGTAATCCTGGCCTTCCCAATGGAAATGCTCCCTCATGGTATGTAAGGTTTCCCCAAAGAAGTAGTCCTCAGGCGGAGAGGCTGATGGAATTGATTCCTCAGCATCAGAGTCCTCATAAGGGGGTAAAGAATATCCTAGGTCTGAGGATGAATCTGAAGAAATGGACACCTGGTTGGATGAGTCAGTGTCTGAATCCTGTCTGGGCCTTTTATCAGGAGGGGGATGGGACCCCCTGATCAGAGTGATTAGGTCTTCGGCCATTTTGAGCATTTGTTTCTTAGGCATGGAGGCCTGTCCTGGAGAATGCTGTATTTGTTTCTTTGTTTTTAAAGGAGGCTTAGACTTAGGGGGTTTAATGGTTAACTGAGTAGGTCTGAAAACACCCTCTGAAGCTTCGGGTTGCTCAGCTACTCCGGATCCCTCTATAGGGGTTGTCTCGGTAGGCTGAAAAACTTGCGTGTCCGAAGGCCCAGCCATCTCCATGTGGGAGTCGGAGGAGGCCTGTGGTTCTGCAGAAGCAGTCATCAGGGGCTGCGAAGGCACCTCGCTGAAAACTGGAGAACCGGTGACTGGCCTAGAAGAGGCTTCACCGTCAGTTTTGGGCCTCGGATGCCTGTCCTTGTCTTTGCGCTTTTTATGTACTCCGGTCGTTGATAGTTCCAACGGCATGGTGTAATTAAATTTTCTGCCAAAATAATGTTGGGCAAAATCAAACCGACGTTTAACAGTGTGCTTGTTAAACCTAGCACAAAACCGACAACCAGTGACGTTGTGGTCTGGGCCTAGGCATGGGATACAATAGGAATGGAAATCCTTATGAGGTATTTGCTTCCCACAAGAAATACAGTTATTAACTTTTACTGACATTGGTCTGAAATAAAAAAAAGTTTCCCCAACGGGGTACTTAGCTTTGTAGAAGACTTTGGTTCTGGATTTGGAATGAAAATCTCAGGAGTCGGCCGACCGGCACTTGCGAACTGCTTTTGCTTCGGGCACCGCATGGCAAGAAAGACTGTAGAAAATGGCATCGGCTGCATCTTATATACCCCTGTCGCACTGACGTCATGGAAGAGGTGACAGCAGCCAACGCCGGACCAAGACTTTGGAACTCAGGCCGACTGGGGAACCGCCTGACGGCAGGATAACCCAAGTGTAATGACTACAGCAGTGTAACACGATGAACATCTGTGCAATTAGTATTGTTAAGTCAAATAAAAAAAACTTTATTGTTGTTCATAACTACACCACAATGTAGCTGAACGAAACTGCGATGCTTCATTTCCAGTGCAAAAACACACATACAGATAAGAATAATAAAAATAACATAAAATAAAAGTAAAAATAGAATAAAATAATAACAATGACTAGACACACTTTACATATAAACAGAATTGAGTAACAACATTTGCATGACCTTACTATAACACAAGAACTAGGCAGCATATGGAATGGTCAGCATGAATATTGCACACTGTGATTTATATTGCACTTCATAGAGTCCTACGGTATGGTAAGGTGTGAACCAACATTAAATATAAATTTCAGTTAACTATTGCACATGAAAAAGCTTCATACTTAAGGTGCAACAAAGCCTGGATTTGCAAACATCTATACAGTGATATAAATAGCATAACTATGCATCAGGAGGGAAAGTATGCATTGACAGTCTCCTGACTCGTTTTTCACAAGAGTTCGGTAGTCTAATGGAGAGAGGAAAGAAACTGTTAAGTCTAGAAGCCCTACAGTACATACTTCTGCATCTCCCGAGGAGAGGCGGGAAAACATACCGTTTGCAGGATGCAAAGGATCATTGGATATCTTCCTGGCTCTACTGATGCAGTGTGATTCATGTAAGTCTTCCAGAGGTGCAAGAAAGGAACCAAGGATTTTCTCTGCTGCCCTTACAACTCACCCAAGAGGTGGGGAGACAGCATCCACTGTATTACAGTTCGTCCTGTATGAAAGTTGTAATGTATCCATAGCCGCTAATATGCTTGAGGCTATGTGATTTTTAACCAGCCTCTCAAAGCATTTCAAAACTGTCCAGGTTAAAGCCACTGGTCGGTAGTCATTTAGAGTTGTGGTTTCTTTGCTAAGGGAATGATGGTCATCTTCTTGAAGCATTATGGTACACTGACTAGTTGTAGAGAAGTATTGAAGATATCCATGAGTACTGGTGCCATATCTTTCTCACATTCCCATAGTACCCTACCCATGATGTTATCTGGGCCAGCTGCTTTCCTCAGGTTGACCAGTTTCAAGGTTCTGATGACATCAGTTGTGTTCAGGCTCAGCACTGCTTCATCCTTGTCAACAGGTAGTTTATTTGCCACCGTTTTATCTGCATCAAACTTGCTGAAGAAGATGTTTAGTTGGTTCAAAAATTCAGTGCTGTCATTGCAGGAAGCTGATGCAGGTAGTAGTTGATGTTGGTTTGTATGCCATTCCACAGTCACCTGGTTTCCCTCTGTCACTAAAGTGGCTGTGGATCTTCCTGCCATAGGTTCCCTTTGGATTCTTAATAACCTTTGTTCAGTTTGACTCTGGCAACCCTTAGAACATCCATGTCATTTGATAAGAATGCTGCATTCCTGGCTTTTATGAGCTTACTATTATATGGGACAGAGATTTGGGCAGTAAAAGCAAAGCAGTTGAAGCAAGAGATGATGGAGATGAAGTGCCTGAGCCAGGGGAATGATGCATGCTGTGGGCAGTCGAAGAAATGAGGAGATCAGTGCAGAAGCCAGAGTAGCATCAATTACAGAGAAGGCCAAAGGGAACAGATTACGGGGGTTTGGGAACATGTGCAAAAAGCAGGAGACAATCTGGGAAAAAGATTTGGGACAGAGAGGAAGAAGGTAAGACGAAACAAGGTTGCCTATCACTGAGACAGACAGACTGCGTGAGAGAAGACCTGCATCAGTCAGGCATGACTGTTGAAGACAGCAGAGTGGCACTGAACTGACAGAGATGGTGACAGTTGATACAACAGCCCTACCCCATGTAGAAAAATGGGAAAAGGGGTCGATGATGATAATGATGTTTGCCTTCAGCACCTCTGCAAAATTCATTCCACAGACATGTCAAAGGCAGACTGGTTGCTTATGAGACATGTTCAGAGTACTCAAGAGTTACACCATATATGCCTGAAGTTACTGAACTGAACCTAAGTGTGTTAAATCTAATGAATTTGAGGTGTATCTTTCCCTTCCAGTGACTGTGGATTAAGAACTGAAGTGTTGGACAAAATTACCTGGTGGGGCTATACCTGAAATGCAAAACACAGGGACACAGAAAAAGTACTAGGCAACCAATCATGGGGACCACAAGATGCCTAGCCATCATGAGTTCTCCAGACCATGAGAAGAAAACAAGTAACAAGAAGTGAAAGGGAAGGGAATGCATCCCACTAGAATGACAATTCTAAATGCAAGGCCATTACTTTTACTTTGAGCACATTCTTCACAAAAAATACTCCACTCATGCTTTAGTAGAACAGGAAATGAATGCTGAACTAATACTGCAATTCTAACTCGGCTACTGACATTATGGTACATTTCTAAACGTCAGACTACTGCAAAATCAGCTTAATGGGTTTAAAGAGCAAATAGCTGTCTCCAAAAGGCAATAAAATGGTTCATCATCAGTATGAAATTTTAAGTAGTAATTTCTTCCTGCTGCTGGCATGCCATGAAGCAAAAGGTGATCATCTTTACATCAATTTACTTATACAGCCTTTCATCAGCTTTTTGTAATACCGTGATTACAGAGTGGCACAGTGGCGCAGCAGATACTGTTATCACCTCACTGCAAGAGGTTCCCGGTTCATTTCTTGGCTGGGGTGCCTTCTGTGCAGAGTCTGCATGTCCACCCTGTGTTCAAGGGGGCTTCCTCCCACATTCCAAAGACAGGAAGTAGGTGGATTGGACACTCGAAAATGTTCATAAGTGTGAGTCAGCATGTGACTGTATGCTGTGGAAGAACTATCATGGCAGGGCTAACCACTCGGCAGAGTAAACCTTGGCTCTACGTGATTGTCACTGTTGAAGTGACACACTGGCCCCATGTGCAAAAATGGGAAAAAGGGGTTGTAGACAGATGGATGGAAAGATGAATGGATGGGACTGATCCTTTAATGAATCTCACAGTGCTAGGAACTGTACCATCTACCCTCAGAGTAAACAAATCACTGCCACTATAACCTAATTCAGCAATGCATTGTCAATAAAATAAATGCAGGGAAAGCATGCCAAAATGCCCCTTCGGTTTTTCTCTTTTATTTATGTGCTCGCAAGGAAACAAAATCAGTTATGCTACAAATGACTGGATTGCACAGCCAAGACATGTAATGTAACAGCCACAAACACTTTTAATGCACATTCAAGCAAACTGGCATCCAGACAGATGAATGACCTAGAATTAATGCAGAGACTGCACTACACTACAAGCCAAAAGATTTACTGAACAACAAAGCGTAAGCAGAGGCTTCAGAGAATCAAGCACCCTCCCCCAACAGAATGAAATGGCTGACTGCCAGTTCTTGAGGCTGCTGGGAAATTTCCAGTTTAAAAGCAGTATGACTGACCTTTAAGTAGCAGCTACGCTAGTCTGCATTAGCACCATCTGAACAGTTCTTAAGCCATTTACTGTGTTTAGGTAATAGTCTGAATCAGTTATTCTGCCAGTGAGGAAATGTATGTTCACAACACAAAAATTGGTTGGCTGTGTACAGTAAAACATTGCCTACTTAAAGCACAAACAATAACTCATACAAAAGGGGAGAAAGAGATTTGAAAGACACTGGGTCTCTATTTCCATGTGCAAAGATCAGGGTACATATTGAAAACTGTAATAGCATTAAATAAATTCTGTAAATGGCAGTGCAATTTATGACCTGCTACACAGTGGAAAGTAGTACTCCATTCTTAAAACACGAAAAACACGACTCAGAATTTGTGCCCCCTGACACACATATATATATATATATATATATAATATATATATATATAGATATATATATATATATATACATAGATATATATAGATATGTGTGTATGTATGTGCGCACACTCATTTATATATAAATTTATGTACAGAAAGGAAAAACCTGGGCTGCCTGGAATGTGTTTCTATTTTGAAATGATTAAGTATCCTGGAAATACAGGATACAGGTAATACCTAATTTTGATCACAGCGATATTTACTGCTCTTAGATAATCCTGATCTCACTACACAGGGATGCAAAGGAAGAATGTCCTAGTAACTAAGCCATCTCACATGTATGTTCCAAAGCCTAAATCAGTTAAGCATCAGCATTTATATTGTCACAGCTATGACACATTACTCTCATTACTACATTTTGTTTTTAATCTGACTGAAATACTCCACTCAAAATAAGTAAACTAGTTACAAAGATAGCATATTTTGTCTGCAATGGAACACTTGCTTCACCTCAGCTGGAAAGGTCACCGAGATTCTCACCGATTCTTGTGGAGGATTACTGCAGACTGACTGTTAATGCACACAAGGGCGCCCGCAGGCAGGTGCAAGGGGGTGCACTTGCACCCCGCTGGAACCGGCTGACCGAGAAATTCATTATATTTTAATTAAAAAAAAAAAAAAAAAAGTATTTTAAAAGTATTTTAATTTTAAAATAAAGGTTTTTTTTTTAAGGGTGTTCCTCTTTAAGAACGCCCTTTGCGTCAGTCGCACAGACACACAAGACGAAAACAGGTCGCAAACACCTGTTTTATCTGTGCGACTGATGGTTTACGTCTTTGTCTTTCGCGCCTGCTGGGAATTTGAACTCCAGAGGATGTTCGGATTGCTGGGACGAAGTGAGAGGTAGGGTGTGACATTCCTAGTATTTCTTCACAGATGCATTTCTTTACACTAACTTCTCTGTTAGCGAAGACATCCAAATCATTCTTGATTAAATCCTTATTGCAGTATTGAAGCTAATTTGGTAAAAAAAAATATATCTACAATAATTTGCAAGGTTTATATTGAGCGTTTGAGTCATATGTCTGCAAACTTAACTGTTTCTTCAGTATTACTGGTGCCTTTGAGAGATTTAAAGTTTTGGAATGGCTTCTGATCGAATTTCGTTGTTACTGATTAACTGTATATAGCAAAAACATGGCCTATATATGTAAGAATAGTCACAAACAGTTTGCATTTACTTCTGCTAACCTCAAGCCCTTCTTATTATAAAAAAATGCTTAATAAATTTAATAAGCCACTGTGTCTGTCCTCTTCTCAGAACAGTTTGCCAAGGGTGGATTTATCCCCAACTATCACCATGAAGTCATGCTCCCAGGAGGGCACTCAATCTCCACCTATTACTATAAGGTCATGTTCACAAGAGAGGCACACAATCCCCAGAAGGGGCATTCAATCCCCATCTAACACTCTAAGCTTATGTTCCCATGAGGTGCATTCAATCCTCTCTATAAAAAGACTAAATAAGTAGATAGTGAAAAGGAATAGAGAATATAGTAGTAACACAGGGTAGAACAACTTACAAATGTTCCACTGATTGTCTTTAGATGTATAATTACATCTCCAACAATGTACATCTGTAACTTAGCAGTCTGCATGCCACCCCGACAGTTACATACTCAAGTACTTTGACATTTAAATTCTGTTAAGTAATATTCTAGTGTACAAAGACCTTCAGCCTACAGTGCTGTCAGAGCTTTATCATTTCCAGACATAGCCTTTTCCTACAGTATTATCATGACTAAAAACTTCTTTCTCACGTTGCATAACTGAAAACTGCTGTACCCTTGGTGGATGGTCTCAAGTGCAGATAAGAAGTGTGACTTCAGACTCCTGTCCTGGACTCACTGTCCCTTATTATGTCTCATGCTTGCTAACAGTAAAAACTTGAATGTTATTTACTTTATTCTCTTCCTTCTCAGCAGTAACCAGATGACAACTAACTTATATTTTACTGTGGTAAAATGCAGACTGCATGAATTAGTGTGTGTTTGTATGTGTAGATTTGCCAAGAAAATATTCATAATTCCTATGGTTACACAATGCATTTTCTTTCTCATACAGCTTTGGCGGTTGTTTTAAGTAGCACTACAGTCAGAAAGCAAATTTTCTAGCTTGGAGAAGGTACTAGGTCCTGTTAGTGCATTATTAATTCTAATACATTTTTTAAGACTTCTCCAGTCCCTGTTTGAATTAACTTTGAATACCAAAGATACATCTGCTGATATGAAAATTGAGGTGGCAATAATCTTATCACATTCTTATTTTGTGTAATAAAATAAATGCCTTTCCAAAGTTCTTTGCTATTAGCAAGGCTCAGGCATCCTTTCTGCTTATAGTAACATTGGTACTGCAAAAATTAAGCCAACGTTACTACCCACAGAGTGGCTAAATACGTGACTGAATGATAAAAACATGACACTTAGGCAAGAACTTTAAATATAAATATATAATACACATAAAATATATCTATATATAGTTATATGTATATCTATATATGTATTGTTAATGTGTGTGCAGTTTCAGGCAGGTTATCAATTAGTTATTTTTTTAACAGGCATGATTCATAACCCTTTGAAGTTACTGTTAGTTGATTAGTGCTAGTGTCAAACCTTAGATCTGTCTGCGTTTTCAATTTGGGTATGTGATCATGGAGTTATCTTGTATAAGTAAATGGGTATGGGGCAAACCTCCACATCAGGAGGTGCTACTGTGTTTTTTATGTTGGAAATGTGCAGGTGCGTTTTCCTTTTGCAGTTGGTTAAGATTCACAGAAGTTTATTCAATTATATGTGTACTTGTGTAGTCAGTGTTGAGGCATTAATGAAATGAGTGAAACCATAATGGAACACTGGCTGTTAATAACACACACCTATGTGTGTGTGTGTCTGTGTATGTATGTACTGTATGCATGTATGTGTGTGTGTGTGTGTGTGTATGTATATATATATATATATATATATATATATAATGCATAGTGAGGATTTTTTATACATGTTTATCATTACAAACATATATACATATATACAAAGAAAGTTTTTTATAAAATGAAGAAAACTTATTGGGTAATTAGGACATGTGATTCTGTTTATGAGATATATAAAACACATGGTCTGTTGTGTGGGTGTATTTCTGAAGAAGTTCTTGTGATTAAAGAACGAAAACGTTTAAAATAGCAGGTTTGCAGTCTGGTCTTTCGCTTGGCAGTGGTGAACTCAACTTTGATATATATATATATATATATATATATATATAAATGTGTGTGTGTGTGTGTGTGTGTGTGTGCTTCACACAAGGGGGCACCATACATGTGACATAAGAACCAGGGGTTACAGTAAGTATTTGAATTTACTGTTGATGGTCCATCTGAAAACATTATGCTCTGAAATGACAAGTTATATCTCACAAGGTAAGAGCCTAGGAAAAGGATTTGAAAGAATGCAATAAAACTGGTGACAGTAGATTGGAAGAGAAGTGCAGAAGTACTAGCGCTCCTAACACTTACATGCGTGCGTGCGCACACACGCACACACACACACACACACACACACACAGTGCCAGCCACAAAGGTACCATAGAAATGACAGCTGTAAGATATTTTGTAAGACTACAAATTCTGCTTCCAGCATACCAGGGCAGAACAAAAGTGTACATCTCTAAGATGTGTGCAACTGTCACCACATTGTGAGAAATACTGCTAAATATACTGTGTGAATTATAAAGACTACCTTAAAACCTTGCTGTAAATTAAGACACCTTGGGTATTGCTGGAGTTACTGGGTGGGGCAAAATGGGAATCCTGTCTCAGATGTCAATAAACTGAAATACACAATATACCGGATAGCAAAGGAGTTAAATAGGAATTGTAGTAAGTATACAATATACTGGATATCAAAGGAATTAAATAGGAACTGTAGTAAATACACAATATACTGGATATCAAAGGAATTAAATAGGAATTGTAGTTACCTGCAGAATGAGACAGAAGCAAACACAGCAGAGTTGAGGAATACAGGATTAAAGCAAACGTAATACTGGTCCCTGTAGGGGGAGGATGGGATAATGTAAATAGCAGGTTTATTTTTAAGGTCCCCTAATATAACAGAAATATGAAAAGAATACATCATTTTAAAAATGCAAACCAAGGAGAGAGAAAGAGAGGAGTGTTGTAGCAGTGACATGAATATATGCAACATGAACTGTAACACCTTTGCTACAGAAACATTTAGAAGAAAATTAATATTTGATTATCCCCACTGATTAAGATTGAAACAATTAGCAATATAATTCACACAAAAGGATTATTTCTAGAGTGGTTATCTTATAAGGAGAACATTTCAGAACTAGGTATTGACGGTAATCCAGCCATCCCTCTTCTATACTCACTTTCTTTTAGTTCAGGGTCTTGCTGGACTGATCCTGGCAAACAGTGACTGCAAAGAAAAAGCCAGCCCATATGGGTGTCCAGTCCATCATATGCTGCTATTTCTTTGTGGTTCACAATTTATTTATTTATTTGATATCCAGATGAAAAGGCTAAGCCATAAGATAGCTTCCATGCATGATCAAGGCACTGCAGACATTGCACTTATATATTTTAACATGGTATGCCTTCAATTAAAAATGAATAAAAGAAATTGGGCAGCATATTTAAGCCACACATGTACTGTTGTATGCTTTAATAAAAATTAAGAAATGCTGCTGATGTGATTTTAAAATAAATATGAGATAAGTTTTGCAATCTCAGATCTGGTTCAGTAGAATCTCAGACTTGGCAAGTTGGTTGCTGGAGGAAAGACATAAGATGCAAAAGGGACTACAAAACTACATATATAAATATCTGCCTACATCACAGTGGGAGAGAAATAAGGAAGCGTTTAGTTGTCTGCCAGATTGTGTGATAATATTCATAACTGCTGCAAAATGGATGAAGAGAGATTAAAACCCATTTATAAGAGAGACTGCTACAGTTAGATGGGGAAGTAGCTAATAGACTCTGAATGATAGCTGTAGCAGAATGTGTAAGGAGATTACAGTCCATCTGTGTTTCATAAGGTTCCAACTTGCTCACCGAATATAATTTGTTGGAACCTCAGCCCAGTGGGGAAAAAAACATTTTACAGCACAAAATACCCTGAATCCCCATTCGTAGGGGTGTGGGGAGAATCTGCTTGTGACAAAAAGAGATAATGCCAGCACAGCTAGCTGGAATTTAGTAAATAATTATATGTCATTGCTGAATATTGAAATGGTTTATACAAGATGCTTGTGTTTCAAATGTATTAAAACTGTATGTCATGTGTATATCAAACTGCTTGTACAGACATGTGTTGAAAAGGAATTTGCAGAGTGCTGTGTTTGAAATGTAACCACAGTGTGCCCCACTGGAAGAGAACATAAATGTACCTCACTGTCTGTGTGATTAAGCATTCAGAGGTAACAATTACTGGGACATTGAAGACTGAATCTGCAAAAGTACAAAATGTTGTTAGGGAGCAGATTAAAACATTTTATAGTTATAGTGTGAATGGTATGTGAAACATGGGAGGGATGCTGGGGGATTATTAAAGGGAAGATAAACTGCAAACAGGGAAACAAGAAAAGAATGATATAGAGTGGGTGCATCTGGTCATTTTTCATAAAAGATGGTGATGGGTAAAGACACATATGATACAGCTGGAATGATTCAGGTTGTATAGCTGATCCAAACATTTCCCTGCATAGATGGATACAAAACCCCTTTTGAAATTAAGTTAGATAACTCTATGAGGGTCATAAAGGTTTCAGCTAATCGCTGTAACAAAAAATAAGAGGAGCTGGTAAAATGACTTCAAGCATCTTGCACAAGTCTTTGTTAGACAAAATAAGGTCGTTCTCTTCCCAGGTTAGAGGAAGGAATGATTCTACTTCAAGAAAATGAGATTAAAAGGTCAACTGAAAATACAATCAAGTTAGCCTGATATCTACATTTGGATGTATATGTATATTTCTGAATATAGTTGGTTAATAAATAATGACATGCATTTCAGTTTCAGACTTCATATCATTCAGAAAATTCATTCTAACACAAATCCTTTTATTCTAGCAACTTTCAAATGTGTCCCTAGTTGTGGGCCTTTATCCCTAACATTATAACAGACTTTGTCCAGATTTCTTGTGTTAACAGATTGAGAGGTATGGTGTGTGTGCGTCTGTATGTATGTATAAGAAGGAGGAAGCATACCCCTCACCTGTCCAGGTTTTTGGAGAATGTCCAGATTTTTGCCCCATATTCCTCCTAAAAAGCATTGAAGTTGCTAAATAATGACAGACATTTGTGTTTTAGATGTCATATCCTTTAGAAAAATGCATACTAACATAAATCCTGTTATTCTAGCAATGTTCTAAGTTCATGAGAGCAATATTTATAATCTGCTCCTATTTATTTTAGGCTTTGTCCAGATTTCTTGCACTTAGAGGTTGAGGTGTGTGTTAGAGAGAGTGAAATGTCCAAGAGTTAGCAGGTGGAATTTATTTTCAAGTGCATTTTCAAGGAATTGTGAGCTTCAAGGGAAGAGAGTTTTACTGCTGCTCATGCTAAGCCTGCTTCAAATGTGCAACTGTTTTGTTTAGTAAATGGTGTCACTATTGTGGTATAGAAATTTTTAAAGCAGCACAGCAGGTAGCATACTTGCATCTTGATACAGAGAGCTATAGGTTCTACTCCCGCAACATGTAGATTTGTATTTTAAGGGGGTGTATGTCCTCCTTTGGATGAGATGCCTAATAACTATGAACTTGTTTTTAGCTTGCCACCCATTCCTATTGCAATATACCAGCTTACCATTTTTTTTAATATAACTTAGGCAATTTATTCTTCAAGGGAAGCAGGCATTGAATTTGTAGATGAAACACTGAAATATGAAGTTGTTTTCTAGCAACAACTCCTTCACTGGTTTCAGATCTCAATGTGGAATTATTCAGATGAGTTTTACTTCTGCAAAGATTCTGCATATTAATTGATATTGGTTGATTGTACGACAGAAGTTTGAGTAGAGTGGCCCTTTATGGTTGAAATGTTCTGAATTGGGCAGGTTGTCATTATTGGTTCATATGATTTGCTTCATTGCTTAAAGGAAAAATGTTCAGAACTATAAATTTAAAACACACACTAACAAGTGGTGCTGTATTATACAAGGGATATAATTCAATTATTATATAGTATAATTAATACAGTCAGGAAGGTGAATCAAATAACTTTTGCATGGTTCTAAAATGTGTGCAAAGAGCCTATGATTTGAAAACAGCCCAAAGGTAAACTTACCCTGCCACTGGCCAGATGCATTTTCTTTGAATGCAGGTTTCAATGTTGTTTCGGTGAATGTGGGTTTCCAAGGTAGAGAAGTTTTAATGCTAAGCCTCTTTTCATTGTAAGACTGTTGCTTTGTTTAGGTTTAGTAAATGTCTATCAGTGTTTGTGCTATATAATTTTAAATAAAAGTTGTAAATGAAATCCAAATATCTGTAATCATTGTATAAGTAAAGCATAAAACAGTATGCACACTGAAAGATTTGAAGTGTCTATGACAAATGGGGAAAAATAGCCAAGTAATGGGACACTGCAATGGCTGCGTGGGTGGGGGTGGGGCTGGGGGTAGGGCCATGTGGGCGGGGCAGCAGAGGGGGTGGGGCTGTGTGGGCAGGGCTTGGGTTTGCACCCCCCTGCAAAAAATCCTGCGGGCTCCCTTGAATGCACAACTTACTACTTTATTTAAATCCACAGTCTTACCTAGCAGACTGCATTCATAAATTAACAACCAAAGAATATCTATTAAAAACATTTCAACTACTAAAGCAGAACGTAGAGGCCATCAACAAACCCAGTAGTTGTGCTTTGCAAAAAGCTACATTTTTCCATGCTTGTTTTTACTGCTAATGCATGCTGTTTGTTATGGGTAGATCAAAGCATGTTACAACTAGCTTTGTTAAAGCTGCGTGTATCAAGCAGCACTCGTCATGCTCTCCACAGAAAATATTAGCATTCAGCTATACATACGTCTCTTATAAACATTTTGGTATTCTATAGGCTTGCAGTCGGGAAGGACTTTCACAAAGCGGCGTGACTTCAATCGTGGCTCCACACCTAAAGAGATGCAGCACACTTTTCAATACAACTGAGTTACGGTAAAGAAAATAAAAAGCAACCTAATGTGCACCTTACATTTACTGGTCGCTTATGTTTCTGTTTCATTTTGCTTGGTCAAAAAACTACAGCTTCAAGGAAAAAAAACATAATATCTGGAATGTATATGTTAATGGGTCATGCTGAACACTCAATCTTGGTTTAAAAACCTTGTTACTAGAATTCTACAAGTAGAGGAATCAGCTTATAGTGGCATTCACTTATCTTATCACTCACTTTCACAAACGTAAGCGTTAAGACGTGAGCATGTGTACTAATCATTTTCATTGCATTAATAGAACATTATAAACAACTGCCCCATCTAGAGACTGACTGTTTTTAAACGTTGAGTGCCTTTTTAAAGAGTATATTGCATAGCATTAGAGTGTCTTATTACAGAATCCAAGACTGATCATCACAATTCAATACACAAAAATGCAAATTCTAGTACATTTTAAACAGTACTACAGCTATCCATTAACATCGGATCTGGATACTGAGGACATTCTGGTATTACAAGACAAACATAACAGGATCCTGAAATAAGCAAACTATATTTACTTTGAATATGGATAGGTTCATAGGTTGGTACTGGGCTATCTGCCCGAAGGCATATATTACCCCAGCCATGTTGTGCGGTATTCACCGCCCCTTTGGTAGTTCCCTAGATCCTTGTACTAGCAGCTAGTACCCTTGGCCCCTATCTAGTAGTGCTGTTGGTGTGATCCCCGGTGTGAACTTTCTGTTACCCATCCACTCATCAAGGTTCCTCTTGAACAGTGATAGTGAGGGGCTCTGTCTTATGTAGATCGGGACCCTGTTCCATAGTAAGGGAAGTCTCTGCGAAGGGAATCTATCCCTCCAGCATGTTCTATTCATTGTTGTGTTGAGGTTTACATCCCTAGAGCATGTAGCTCGAGTAGATTTGGTTTTGCTAAGATGGAGCATGTTCAACAATTCTGGGTTGGACATGGCTCTGTACGTTAGACAGAGATCGCCTCTGAGAAAGCGGTATGCAACAGAGAACAGTCTTAGCTTTTTCAATCGTGCTGCATAGGGCAACTGTTTGAGGCCAATAATCCTCTTGGTTAGGCACCTCTGTGGTCTCTCCAGCTGCTGGAGATGTCTAGACAGGTACATTCAAATTGGTGCATTGTACTCAATAATGGGTCTGATAAGGGAAGAGTAGAGGGGCACCATTACATCCTTAGATCTTGATGCGAACCCTTTCGTGATCAGAGGGGTCACATAGAAGGATTTTCTAACCACTTTCGCAACATGGTTATCAAAGGAAAGCTGACTATCTACTTGGGTCCCTAGATCCCTTATTTCTTCTTCAGATTTCAGGGGATTACCTCCTATGTTGTAGTTTGCGGATACCCTGTTTTTTCCAAAGGGGATTACTACGCATTTTTTTGCATTTAGCTTGAGACCATGGCTTTGACACCATGCATCAGTCACATTTAGGCCATTCTGGAGGATCTCCATGTCGGCCGGAGACTCTATTATAGCACCCAGTTTTCAGTCGTCCGCAAACTTAGTCAGCCACTGCCCTTCCGTGCTTGCCTGTACTTCTGAGAAGTACATGCCAAACAGGAGGGGCTCCAGGACAGAGCCCTGAGGCACACCACTCGTTACTGGTCTGGATTCGGACATAGATCCCACTACTCTTACTTTATGGGATCTGTCTGAGAGCCAGTTTGCGATCCATCTTGTGACATAAGGGTTTATGCCCAGGCTGGTGAGCTTATCAATAATACCTGAATGGGGAATGGTGTCAAATGCTTTAGCAAGGTCAAGGTAAGCCGTGTGTGCCTCCTTTCCCTTATCTATAGCCTGAGTAACTGTCTCAAAGAAATCCAATTAGGAGGATATATGAGAGATCTGAGGTGAAAATGAAAGTGGATGGGGTCCTCTCTGATAATCTCTGCTTGAGCAGAAGAACCAGGCAGGGGTGTCCTCTCTCCTCTTTGTTAATTGCTATATATTTAGAACCACTGACAAAGAAAATAAGACACTTGGAAATTCAAGAATGTAAATGGTGGTGAAAAAAAGCTGGTTCTATTTGCAGATGACATTATTTTATACCTGACAAAACCAGAAAGGAACATTACTGTGCTGAGGAATATATTGAGACAGTCTCAAATCTTTTCAGGATACAAAATTAATGAAGCTAAAGCAAAGGCAATAGTGGTACACTATGTACCCACATACGAATTGATTCAGCCATATCCATACTTATGGGGACATGATAAAATGAAGTATTTAGGAGTACAGATTAAAAATTATTCTGATGTAGCAGCTAAGGATATGTGGGAAGAGACCAAAGAAAAGATAATACAAAAACTGAGAGAACAGAAACTCTGTTATATGGATATCGACAGTAAGATACAAGCAGTTAAAATGTTTTTAGTCCCTTTAATCTTATACACAGGTCAGGCATATTTTTAGCAACCAGAGGAGAAGTTGTGGACAGCAATCAATAAAGGGCTGAAGTATTTTATCTGGCAGGGGAAGACTGCAGGAGTTAAGTGGGATAAGCTTATTCTTCCAACAGAACAGGGTAGATTTGGATTACCTGATTTGAAAGGGTATTTCAGAGCCACACAGTTAAGACACCTGTACATAGCACAAGCAGAAAACTATAATTCAAAGTGGAAAGAGATGATAATGAAACAAGGGAAGCTCAAAAAAAAAGGAGAGAATGAAATTTTGGATGCAGACCTTTAAGGAGAATAACAAACATAAAGTAGCAGAAAGTATACTAATAACTACGCCAACACAGGAATGGAGAAAGGAAATTCTGTCGATAGGGATGACTGCAATTAGGGATAAAGACAACAGGCAAGAGGGGCCTGGAATTTATTGGCGAAAAATAGTAAACGAATCAAGGTATTGGGAGCAAATATCTAGACAGAAAAACATAATAGAATGGGAAGACACCAAAAACTTATTTGGACTGCAGGCTAGAGTTTAGCTCCCTACGAGTACTGTTATCAGAGGATAGGCACAAAGAAAGAAATAGGGGGTCCTAAACGAAAGACCAGCACTGGTAGAGTTGTTAGTAGAATCTAGAACAGAAGTTGCTGTCAGGAAAGGAATAATTAGTACAGCATATAAAATATTGCATGGTAACTAGAAGAATCTATCAGAGAAGGTTAGAAAGGATTGGGAACAGAGATCAGATACGCAATTCACAAAGAGACATTGGGGGGATATATGTATGTCACCCAAATATGCAAAAAGTCTAGAAGACTTAGGATCTTTGCTTGAAAGTGTTTACATAAATATTTTTAACCCCAAGCAGACATCAAAGAATTTTTCCTCAGGTAGACAGCAAATATTGGAGATGTGATGGGGAAGAAAAAGGTAACTGGAAACATATTTTGTGGCAGTGTAATGAGTTAGAAAACTTTAAAGATTCCCTGCAGACTGCTCTGTCTGAGATGCTGGGTGAGCAAACTGGTGCAACTAAGGAAAATATTTTTTGAGCTACGATACAGAATCACAATTGCCTAGACATAGTAAGGCCTTTCTGAGTCTAACTATACTGGCTGCCAAAAAAGCAGTTACTAGAAAAATGAAATTTGGACGGCTAACATCTACCTGAAAGCAGCTGAATCTGTCCATCTTCTGTGGTACAACTAAGAGGTGCCAGAAGCTGTTGAAAGCTGGGGGGGGGCACTTGGTGATCTAAAAAGGGCAACATTTTAAAACTATTTACTACTGCAACACAGGCTCACTTGGAGGACATTTTAGCTTAGCCAATTTTCCCTTTTGGTGCTTGAATTAACATTTCCTGATTGGTCTTACCCATCCTATGGCTGATAACTGTATATCAGACCTGGTGAGAATAACCGTGATCATACCATAATCAGTTTGAGGCAATCCATGTAAGGGATGCAGCATTTAGGAACTGCCTCTATCTATTAGTGGCATGAGGGTCACTCCTGCGGTGTAATTTTTTTTCTATTATCCATCCTTAGATCCAAGTTGCATTTGAACATGGACATGGATGCACTTTGTTTTACTTAAATGGATAGTCTGTTCTGGAAAAGTGGTATCCTCTGTGATATATGTCAGTCTCTCCACACCATTCTGTTTAGATATGTGGATTGAGTATGTCTGATGCCATTTAACATGCTGATGTTCAGTAGGTCAGTCAGTATTGGGTCTGAGGATGCGTTGTATGCCAGACACAGGTCACCTCTTAGCAGTCTGTACGATGCAGAGTACAGTGCTAAGACTCTGAGGTGGTCCATGCACCTATTGTTTAGGACTTGTATCTTTTTAGTAAGGCATCTCTGTGGGCATTCCAGTTGTTGCACGTGTCTGGACATATACATGACAAAAGGTGCATTATACAAAATGAATGACCTAATGAGGGCCTCATAAAGTGGGACACTAATGTCTCTAGATCTAGTTGCAACCAATTTGTTCATAAGCTGTGCAATATAGAAAGACTTTCTTATGACACTGAGCACATGTTGGTTGAAGGTTAGTTCACTGTCCACACCAAATTCCCAAATGCCAAACAACTGGGTCAACTCTCAGGGGGGTACTATCAGTTTGGTAGTTCCCTGGGGGTAGATGACTTCCCAAAGGATACAATAACGTATTTTTTGAGTTTAGTTTCAATTCAAGATGCTGGCACCCGTTATTGTTTAGGATCAACCTTCCTGCATGACGGTCAAGTTATTTGGGGATTCAATAACTGCTCCTAGCTTATATTCATCTCAAACTTAGTTGGCAAAAGCCCTTTGGTATTTGCTTTTACTTCAAAATAGTAGATGCCAAACAGGAAACCTCTCAGCACTAAACTCCGGGGGACTCCATTGGTGATTGGTCTCTTTCTAAAGGTAGCCTCCCCTATTTGATCTCCTGCATCCTGTGAGCTAGTTCGCAGCCCAGCTAGTGAAGTAAGGGTTTATTACCAGTTTATTCAGCTTTTCTGCTATACCTGAGTAGGGGATTGTGTCAAAAGGCTTGGCCAGGTCAAGGTAATGTGGTATAAACTGCTTACCTTCATCCATTGCTTTGGTGACATAAGCTTTTCACAGTCTTTCTCCCTGATTCCTGCCCTAAGAGGTTGAGAGATCAGAGCATACGTTTGACTGTCCCTGATTTTGTGTCATATTTTTGGTCTGTTCCTCATACGATTTGTGGTTTTCTGACAAATTTATGAGGATTACAAAACTTAAATGATAGACATTTAAGTTTCAGACTTCTAGACTTCATATCCTTCAAAAAATGCATGCTAATGCAAAACCTGCTATTCTAGCAAATAAGCATATAAGAACAATATTGTACTAAAATCTCTCCCCGATTTTGGGCCTTTGACCTTTTTCCCAACCCATTACATTTCTGGGTTTATCACTTGAGCTATGAGGTTTTGAGGTATACATAAGAACTGTGAGCAAAAGTTGTTTACCACTTTCAAGCTCAACCTGCTGCATTTTTTTCATTTGTTTAATTAAACAAAACAGAAGTGCAGCAAAAAATGGACAACTTGAAAAATAATAATAAAAAAAAATGTATGTTCTTACCATAACGATCCATGTCAGTTGTCCATCTCGCTGTTCATTCTTACTGATGGGTTCAGAGCTGCGGCCGTTTTCACAAGCTCAATGTCTTCAGCTAGCTCGAGGCTAATTCCCTATCCCATGATGCACTAGTGCTCCAACTCAGATCTTGTTTGCCTCTAAAAATAGCAGTCTATAAATGAACGGCTATATACAAATATGTATCTGTGAAATAAGCAGTTGAAAAGAGTCAAGTCAAGATGTGTCAAAATTGAGTAAAGTCTAGATCCACTAGAAGCCACAGGCTGGGGGTTGGAGGGAGGGATGTAAGAATGAATAGCGAGATGGACAACTCACATGGAACATTATGATAAGAACATAACTTCTTTATGTGAAGTTGTCCTATCCCGCATTCATTCGTACTGATGGGACAGCGTCCATAGCACCATTAGTCCTGGGTGGCTCACAGGAGTATATTCTTCAGCACAGTGGACCCAAAGAATGCCCTGCCCGTGGAGGCCGTATCCACTTTGTAATGAGTAATAAAGGTATGTGGAGTTGCCCAAGTTGCTGCTGCACAAATGGTGTCTATAGG
Source organism: Protopterus annectens (assembly GCF_019279795.1). Taxonomy (NCBI): domain Eukaryota; kingdom Metazoa; phylum Chordata; order Ceratodontiformes; family Protopteridae; genus Protopterus; species Protopterus annectens. The sequence goes on along the minus strand of NC_056742.1, from coordinate 116,672,670 downwards.
CACTCTGGCATGAAAGGCTGAAGAAGTGGCAATTGTTCTAGTTGAATGAGCCTTTATTTTACCTGAAAATTCTTTGGTCCGTGAATTACAAGTAAAGGAAATAAAGTCTGAAAGCTATCTAGACAGAGTGGTTTTTGCCACCAGTGTACCCTCTTTGGCATCTGAGAAATACACAAAGTTGATCTGACTTCCTAAATTTCTTTGTTCTATGTAAATAGAAACGTAATTGTCTGTGCACATCAAGTTGGTGTAGCATGTACTCTCCCTTACTGCCATACTTGGGAAAAATACTGGTAACTCAATGGTCTGACTTAAGTTTGATTCTGAACACACCTTTGGTAGGAAATATGGATTAGTATGTAGTGAAACCCTATCATAATGAAAAACTAATTATGGGGGCTTGACTGACAATGCTTACAGTTCTGATACCCTTCTGGCCACTAAGAAGATGCTTTTCCAATTTAAAAATATGAGATGACATGATGACACCGGCTCAAAAGGTGGAAGAATTATTCTGGATAGGACAAAATTGAGATTCCATGGTGGTAGTGGAGATTTTATTGGTGGCCATAAGAGATAAGTATCCTTAAGAAAAGCTTTGCACAAGCTATGTGACAATGTTTGGTCCATTTTCACCTAGATGAAAATTTTAAATTGCTGCTAATTGCACTCTGATAGCAGCAGCTACTGCACCTTCTTCGAAAAGCTTTGTTAGGAATTCTAGGATAGAAGAAAGAGATGTGAAATAGGGGTTGATCTTATTCTGTAGGGCCCAAAAATGAAAATCTTTTCCATTTGCTAAGATATAATCTTCTCGTTGAGATCTTATGGGAAGATATCAAAATGTGTTGAGTGGACGATTAAAGATTTTGTGACCTGGCTATGTTTGGAACTGGAGCAGCCAAGCTGTCAACTGGAGGGATTTGAGAGATGGATTGAAGAATGTATCAGAATATCCGGTACTGGGTCCAGAATCCATGGTTCCTCTTGAAGATAAGGTTGTAGGAAGGGGAACTAAATTTGACGAGGTCAGTAAGGGGCTATCAGGATTAAGGTCCTTCCCAACAATTTGGCATTCTGAATGACTTTGGGTATTAACGGAAAGGGAGGAAAGGTGTACAGGAGACCCGGGGGCCAATCGTGTATGAGTGCATCCTTCGGGGACTTCCCCTGAGGGGGAATCAGGGCAAAATAGTCACTGCATTTTGTGTTTGTGGATGTGGCGAAAAGGTTGCAGCAAGGCTGGCCCCATCTGTGGAAAATGCTCTCTGCTACTTTTTGTTTGAGGGACCACTTGTGTGGCATTAGTACACGTCTGCTGAGTTTGTCCGCATTCACGCTGGAGTTCCCCAGGATGTGCATTGCTATTAGAAAGCATTGGGAGGACATTGCCCATTGCCATACTCTCAGGGCCTCTCGACATAGGGGATAAGATCTGGTTCCTCCTTGTTTAATGTACCATACCACTGACATACTGTCTACCTGAATTCCAATTGTTCCTACAATTAGAGAGTCTTGGAATGCCTGCAATGCTAGAAGCACCACTCTTGTCTCCAGAACATTGATGTGCAAGTAAACCTTGTGTTTTTTCCACGTGCCTTGGGCTGTTCTTCCCAGATAATGCCCCCCCCCCACCCTATCAGGGAAGCGTCCGTGGTCACTGTGGCTAGGGGAGCTGAAGGGATAAAGGGTTTTCCTATTATTACTTGATCTGAATGAAGCCACCAAAGTAGATCCTTTTTGCAAGCTGGCGTCAGGGTTATTTTGTGGGACATTGGCAGCGTTTGCATCGACCACTGGGCAAAAAGAAGCCACTGTAGGATCCTCATACGCATGCGTGCCATAGGAATTACTGTGATGGAAGCTGCCATTTTGCCTAGGACCTTCAGAACTTCTCTGGCTTGAGCTTTTGTTTTGTGCAGGAGAATCAGCACCGGCTTTTGAAGGACCTGAATTCTTTCTTCTGGAATGTTTACCATCACAGTGTTTGTGTTTAGCTCTGCTCCTATAAAAATGGTATGTTGAGATGGCAATAAGGTAGATTTTTCGTAATTGACAGTAATTCCCCACTCTGCAAATAGCTGTAACATTGTGTCCCTTGCTTGAATTAGTAGCTGCTTGGTTGTGGCGGTTAGCAGCCAGTCATCTAAGTATGGAATCACCTGGCATCCTAGCCATTTCAGGTGAGCCATGAATACTGCCATGCATTTGAACACTCTGGGGGCTGTAGTGAGGCCAAAGGACAGAGCTCAAAATTGATAGTGACTGTCTCCCAGCCAAAAGCACAGGTGCCTCCTGGATGGCCTGTCCATTTTTATGTGGGTGGTATGCATCATGGAGGTCTACAGAGCACATCCAATGGTGTTTCCCTAGAAAACTAAGTATTACCTGCAACATGACCATCCGGAACTTTGTCTTCTTCACTGACTTGTTTAGTCTGCTGAGATCCAGTATTGGTCTCCAGTCCCCTGTTTTCTTTGGAGCTAAACAGAACCTTGAGTAAATTCCGGAACCTACTTGGTCTGTGGGGACTGACTGGATGGCTCTTTTTTTAGCAACTTTTGGATTTCTGTGGATGCTTGATCCTTTTGATTGGGTGGAACATCCAGAATCCTTTTGTTTGGGAGAGATGGAGTTGAAAAGGGTACTGAGTAACCTTTGGATATGATTCTTTGTACCCATGAGTCTTTTGTAATTTTTAGCCAGGCGAGTTAACTAGGGAGTTAAGGGTGGAGAACTGGGATGACACTTTCTCTGATATCCCCTCAGCTAACAAACCCTGGAGAGAATCTCCTAACTCTTTAATGAGCTCTCTCTGTAATCTAGTAAAATGGGTTAAGTAGTTCAGGGACCTGAGTGTAAAGGCCGCTGATGAAAACATATGCTTTCCATATCTGTCCATCGTCGGTGAATCCTTATTCGGGGGATGAAGATGTTTCCAATAATTCATTTTTTAGTGACCACTGCCACCACCATAGCATCCACTGGAACACCTTTTGTTAGAAACTTATTCAGCCTCCTAAGAACGGGCTCCACTGTGTCTGGAGACTCCCACACCTTTTGACAAAGTAACTCCAAGAGCTTGTCGAAAGGCAGAGACACCCAAGAGGTGGAAGGTCGAGACCCGAAAGCTTTCAGGTACACAGACTCCTCTTCAGTAGGGTTAATAGACTTCCAGCCGCCTCTCTGCTTTAGGATCTCCAGGATGTCTGCAAAGGAGACATCTTCAGAGGGTAACTGTGGGGACCCTTCTGATTCATCAAGGTCCATGTCTGATGTAAGTGACTCCTGTGGGGAGTCCAAATGCTTCCTCTTGCAAGTTTTCTTTTGAGGAACCTCTTCAGAAGGGTATTCTGGAGAGGTCTTGGAAGACAAGGAACCACCCACTGGGGCTTCCTGAAGCTCTGGGTCTCTACGCCTTTTTGGAGTTGGTTCTGCCGAGACTGACACCAGTACTTTAAGGGTTGGAATGGGTGCAGCAGATGGTGAGGCTGTCTCTGAAGACAGAGCTCTCCTCATAGCCTCGAAGGCCCCACTCCCCTGGGCTGAGGAACCCTCCAGTTCTGAGGAGCCAAGGGACATCCCCGGTGCCACAGGAGCAGGCTCCGAAGCCAAGGTAGGAGCCGAGCCCACACGAACTGAGGCTCCAAGAGGAAGAGTCGGATCCGACAAAATATCGGCCCCACTCAACCCCTCCTGGACCCGACCAGTGAGTGTCGGCTCCTAGACTTCACGGACAGTACAGAAATAGTCGGAGCAGTCGGAGCCGAAGAACCTGGGGTAGGTCTCTGCTCCAACAAACCAGTCACCATCGGCTTCACGCATTCAGGCTCCGAGGTCACTGGTTGGGTTGGAGGAGGAATCAAGGTAGAGGGGAAAGGCTATTCGGTTCCGAAGCCCTAAGGGTCAGTTCCGATAATTTTGCTAGCACCTGTGTCTTTAGCAGTCTCTGCACAACATGATCCACATCAAATTTAGAAAGACGTCTTGAGGATCTAGTCAAAGGGGCTGGAGATGCTGATACCTGAAGAAGAGGTGATCTCAAAGTTGGAGACACCAGCTCCAGTGCAGGGGACCAGATCCTTACTTGTAAAACCATTGGCTCTGAAGGCAGTGTAGCCAAGGTTGAAGACTTTTCCGAATGTTTTGAAACTGTCGGAGACATTTTTAGTTGCTTTTTGGATGGCTCCGATTCTTCTTCTGAAGATCTTTTTGAGGGAGTAGGTGACTTAAGTTTTCTGCAGAGTACCTTGACCCTGTTCAAGAGCCTCAGAGAAGGATGACTTTAAAAGTCCTTTTAAAATCAGTTTGCTTTTCCTTTCTTGCAGGACGAATGATCCTAAACGAATGACATATAGCACAAGAGTTCTGCAAGTGAATAGCTCCTAAGCAATACACACATTCTGTGTGGCTATCAGTCAAAGACATCTTTTGCCCACACTTCGGGCACTTCTTGAAACTTGAAGGTTCTGATTCTTTAGTTCTTTTAACTGTAGAATCCTACTTGATATATTTTCTACTCTCACCAATCTTTAACTGACATTGTCTTTTTATCTATGTCCTACACCCTCTTTTACCTGGAGTGTTTTACTAACTTCTTGTCATATTACTATGCTCAGCATACATAATGTAACCTGTTTTGTGTAGTATGATTGATGCACTGTAACTGACATTGTCTTCTTACCTATGCTCTATATCTTCTTTTACCTGGAGTGTATTATTAATTTCTTGTTATATTACTATGCTCAACATACATTATATAACCTGTTTTGTGTATTATGCTGAATGTACTGTATTTGTATAACTTGATTCCGGAGCTTTTCTCCCTGGGCCTCCACTGAAAATGGACCTGGTCCAGTCGGACTTTCCCAATGTAAAATAAAAAAAAATAAAATAGTTTGTTTAGACATTTTGTTAATGTCTCTAAGCTAAACAAAGTTACTTTAAGAATATATGTATATATATATATATATATATATATATATATATATATATATATATATGTATGTGTGTGTGTGTGTGTGTGTATATGTATATATATATATATATGTGTGTGTGTGTGTGTGTGTGTGTGTGTGTATGTATATATATATATATATATATATATATATATATATATATATATATATATATATATATAAAACCTGAAACAGAAGGATGAAATACATAGACACACATACACACTATAAGTCCTTCTGATGAGATAAATCAGAGTCCTCTAATTTAAGCAGACTACAGAAAACACGCAAGTACATTGCCAAAAACCTAAATACTTGCATGAAAAAAAACACACGGAATTAATCACTGCACACTAAAGCTATCTACAACTTTTATTCAGAAAATTGGAGGAGTACTAACGATAAGCTACTTTATTTGACAACAATTCTAACAACAGAAAAAAGAGAGGGTAAGGAAAAAAGGCCCAACAAACAATGGCCTGATAAAAGTAACTAACTCTAATTTTTTAAAGGCAAGAAGAAAACAAACAGCATTCTATAGAGGGAAAAACCTCCAAACTATATTTTTTACTGAAGACTAGGAATTTTGCAAGAAAAAGTCTATAAAATATTTGTACTTGGCCTGAGCTAGCGTAGAACACTCTTGATATGTTTCCATGGCAAATGAGATCCGAGTTGGAGCACTAGTGCATCATGGGATAGGGAATTAGCATCGAGCTAGCTGAAGACCTTGAGCTTGTGAAAATGGCCGAGTTGGAGCAGAGGATCGGCTCCGAACCCATCAGTAAAAATGAATGCGAGATGGGACAATTTCACATCAATCTAATTGAAGACTTAAAAGTCAGGCAAGAAGCTTTAATAACTTTTTATAAGCAGAATAAAAATCAAACACTATATTTTAGTGTCCTTTTAAATACATTTAATGCTTCTTTCATGACTTTAAAAATCTAACAAAACTGAAGCAAACTTGCAGTAACGAAAAAAAACAGGACAAAAAGAAGACTTAAGAAAAGGAAAAAAACTGTATTAACTTCTTCTAAAAACATAGTAACAGCAGAGGCAAAGTTATTCCAGTTTCTTGCTTGCATTAAGTCTTATTTTATCATCACCATCATCATTGTCATCATCATTATTATTTTTACTGTTCTTACTTAATAAATGACTAATTCATAACTAACTGCCCAGAATGCACCTGGGTGGGCTGCTGCCACTTCAGCTGAGGTCCACAATCCACAGAACTGCACTGGCATGTTCAACAATATAACAGTTATTAATTAACAGTAAATAACAGTGGATATCATAAATTATTGGAAGTTAGACTGAAACAAGGAAGTGTCAGTTGTAAAAAATAAGTGCTTTTTTCCTTTACTGCCAAACATGGAAGAAAAGTGCTTATTATTTTTTACAACTGACACTTTGTTGTTTCTTTCCAACTTCTGATAGTTTATAATAAATAGCACATGCAAAAAAACAGAGCTGGATCATGTTCAAATGGGGCCCTAGGCAGGGTAATAGATTGGGTCCCCCCCAACAGCAGCCCCACCTGCAGCAACCCTCTACCACCACCACCCCCAGCAGCAGTCCCCTCCCTAGCCATTCCAGTGTTCCATTACTTGGCTATTTCTGCTCAGTTATCAAACACTGTTCAAACCTGTCAGTACGCATATTGTTTTTTTTTTATTTATTTACTTCTACAACAATTACAGATATTCAAATAAAACAGCACAAACATGGATAGTCATTTGCTAACCAAACAATACAGTCTCAAAATGAAAACCGACTTTGCATGAGCAGCAAAATTCTTTGCCCTTGAAACAGCATGAAAACCCACATTCAAAGAAAATGCATCTGGCCAGTGGATGACTAAGTTTACCTTTTGGCTGTTTTCAAACCATAGGCTCCATGTACACATTTTAGGGCCATGCAAACATGTATGTGTTCTTTGATTCGCCTTCCTGTATTCAATTATATTCTTGGTATAATACAACACCATTTGTCAGAATGTGTTTTAAACTTGTAGTTTTGAACATTCTTCCAGTAAACAATGAAACAAAATGTATGAACCAGTAATGACCAAACTACCCATTTCACAAAATTTCAACCATAGAAGGCCTCTTAAAAGTCTGTCATTACAATCCACCAATATCACTCAATAAGCACAATCTCTGCAGAAGTAAAAGTCATTCAAATACTTCCACATTAAAGACATCTGTAACTAATGAAGAGGTTGCTGTTGGCACACAACTTTACCTTTCAATGTTTCATCTACAAATTCAGTGTCTGCTTCCCTTGAAGAATTAATTGCCTAAGTTATATTAAAAAAAAAAATTGGTAAACCGAATGACTGACAAACCAAACAAGTTCATATTTAGTAGCCATCTCATACAAGGGAGGACATGCTCAGGAGTGCAGAACCCTTAACCCCCCCTTAAAATGGACCACATAATTGGCAATCAAAAGGCCACTGCAGTATCAGCACTCCATATACATGATGTGGGAGTAGAATCCACAACCTTCTGCACCAAAGGGAATTATGCTAACACTGCTTTAAAATTATACAGCACAAACAGTGACTGCCATTTGCTAAACAAAACCATTAGTTGCACACTGAAAACAGACTTAGCATCAAAGCAACAATAAACTTATCTTCCCTTGAAACTCACTATTCCATGAAAATGAACTGAAATTCATAATCCCTTAAAAATGCATTGAAACTCATAATTTCCTGAAAATGTACTGAAACTTAAACTCAACAATTCCATCAGCAGTCTGGTAGTTGGTATAGAGGATTCAGGCTCTTTTCTCTTACTGAAGCTCACAATTCCTTCAGTAGCTTGATGGTCGGTATACAGGATTCAGGCTCTTGTCCCCACTGAAGCTCACAATTCCTTCAGCAGTCTAGTACTTGGTGTAGAGGATTCACAGTCAAGCCTGATCAAGTTAATTGACTAACCTGCCCTCCCCTCTAACCAGGGCATTATGTACCATACCTCTCAACCTCTTAACATAAGAAATCTGGACAAAGCCTAAAATAATGGTCCAAAGGTTCAAAAATAGACACAGACTTTAAACATTGCTCTTAAAGACTTAGAAAGTTGCTAGAATAAAAACATTTGACTTAGTATACATTTTCTGAAGGAAATGAAGTCTGAAACTCAAATGAGATTATTTAGTTATTTCAATCCTCAGTGATTTGCCAGAAAACAACAAATGTTGAGGAATAGGCCAAACATATGAAGCAAAAATCAGGACATGCTGCAAAAATCTGGACAACTGAGAGGTATGCATACCTCTCAACCTCTTAGTGCAAGAAATCTGGACAAAGCCAGAAATAATGGGGATACAATGGCCCAAAATAGGGACAGATTTTAAATATTGCTCTTTTTAACTTAGAAAATTGCTAGAACAACAGGATTTGTGTTTGCATGTACTTTCTGATGGATATGAAGTCTGAAAGCCTTAAATATGCCATTATTTAGTGACTCCTGTCCTCTGTGATTTGCCAGAAAACCACACGTTTTATGAGAAACAGACAAAAACTAACAGGCTAAATCTGGACAGTTGACAGGTATGTTAAACACACACACACACACACACACACACACACACACACACACACACACACACACACACACACCTACCTTCATCTGCTCTCACTCTCTCCCAAACACACACCTACCTTCATCTGCTCTCACACAAACACCTTTCTCTCACACAGCACAGCAACACACACACACACACACACACACACACACACACACACACACACACACACACACACACACACACACACACACACAGACACACACAGACACACACAGACACACACAGACACACACACACTCCTTCATCTGCTCCCTCTCTCTCTCTCTCACATGCACATACTACCTACCTTCATCTGCTCTCTCTCATGTACACACACACACACACACACACACACACACACACACACACACACACACACACACACACACACACCCACACACACCTACCTTTTTGGTTTTAGCTGCACTGAGGCCTGTGACATACAATCTTTATGGCTTATGTCATGAAAGGAAATACTGCCAGGCCAGCTATCTGGAATTTTGTAAATAATATGTCATTTGTGAACATCAATATGATTCATATGCTTGTGTTGCAAATGTATTACAACTGTATGTTATGTGTATATCAAACTACTGTGTGTTGAAAAGGGTTGTAAAGTTCTGTGCTTTAAAAATGTATCCACAGTGTATCCTACTGGAACAGAACAGAAATGTACATACACTGTTGTAACTGTTTAGCTGTATACATTTTAACAATTGAAACTGGAACACAGGAGGTTAACTTCAGAAAAACAGCTGAACATTTAAATTACTTTATGACCACATAATAAAAGGATGCTCAGACTCTACATTACAAGTCCTGACGGAGGTAGCCAGGGAGATACCCGATTCTCATGGGAAGGGGGAATCTGTACACTGGCACAAAGGGTTACTGTACAGAGAGGGGAACCCTGGGAGACGGCTAGAGGGTGAGAGAATACAGCAGCTGGTAATGCCTAGAGCCTACCATCTGGAAATTCTAGCCATAACCCAAGACATTCCCTTTACAGGTTATATGGGCATAAAGCATAAAAAGAGAGGTATTATGGAGAACTTTTATTGGCGTGGGATTTCCAGGGATGTAACAGAGTACTGCAGGACCTGTGAGCAGTGCCAAAAGGTAGGCAAGGCAGGAGACAAAGTGAAAGCTCCTTTGATGACTTTACCTGTGATTAAGGAGCCATTTCAGAGAGTAGCTATGGATGTTGCTGGGCCTATGAGTACCCAAAGTTCCACAGGGAAAAAGTATATCCTAGTGGTAGTAGATTTTGCTACCAGATACCCTGAGGCAGTGGCTTTGTCCTCCATTGATGCAGAAAAGGTGGCAAATGCTTTGTTAGAGATTTTCAGCAGGGTAGGTTTCCCAAAAGAAATATTGACTGACAGAGGTGCCAATTTCATGTCAGACCTGCTAGCTTGTTGTGGAAGCAATGTGGGGTGAATCACCTAAAGACCATCCCCTACCACACCCAGACTAGTGATCTAATTGAGAGGTTAAACTCTACACTAAAGACCATGCTACCAGCATTTGCAGACCAGTTTATGAGGGAGTGGGACAAATATTTGCCCCATATGTTGTTTGCTTACAGGGAGGTGCACCAGGAATCCACAGGTTTTTCACCCTTTCAGCTGCTGTATGGGCATAGGGTGAGGGGACCTCTAGATCTGGTTTGTGATGAGTGGGAAGGTGAGTGTGAATCTGTAAGGAGTCTGTTGTGGCATATGTCCTAAATCTCAGGACAATGGTCGTGGAACTCATGAGCTTGACCCTGGAGAATCTGGCAGAATCCCAACAGCCGAAAAAGGTCTGATATGACAGGAATGCTCAAGCTAGAGAGTACGCCGTAGGGCAGCAGTTAATGGTTGTTATTCCTGTCAGACACAACAAGCTGCAGGGAGTCTGGGAGGGACCTTTCAAAGTGGTAAGGAAGGTCAGTAATGTTAACTACACAGTAGAACTCCTAGGTAGGAGGTAGGGATACAAACAATACCATGTTAACACCATGAAACCTTACCCTAATAGGAAGGCCCTGGTGCCAAATATGTGCAGTACAAGGCAAGAGGATTCTGAGGGGGGTCTATGGCTACAGGGAGCCAGCCAGCAAAGTCCCAAATTTCTATAGTAGAGCCTAGGGTTGCAGGCAAATGACAGGACAGTGCAGCACTGTACTGGGGTCAGCAATGCCAATGCAGTTGGAATCTCACGACAGGGAATGGGGTAATGTATTCCCAGATAGGCTCAACCCTCTCCAGCAAAATTTCTCAAGGGTCACTTGAAAAACTACCTCAAGTCTTGGGGGGGGGGGGGTGTCACGAAAGGAGATACTGCCAGCCCAGCTATCTGGAATTTTGTAACTAATTATATGTCATTTGTGAACATCAACATGACTGATATGCTTGTGTTACAAACATATTAGAATTGTATGTTATGTGTATATCAAACTGCTGGTACATAATTGCGTGTTGAAAAAGGTTGTAAAGTACTGAGCTTTAAAAATCTAACCACAGTGTACCCTACTGGAATAGAACAGAAATGTACATACACTACTGCAACTGTTTAGATGTATATATTTTAACAATGGAAACTGGAACACAGGAGGTTAATTTCAGAAAAATAGCTGAAAATTTAAATTACTTTATGACCATGTAATAAAAGGATGTTATCTTTCAGTTTCAGTGTAGTAACAGACACAATGTCTAGAACTAGAGGTTCTCTGCATTGTCTTCCAAGTGTTTTATTGTTTTATGACTTCCAGGATCTGCCTTAGATTTTACAAAAGCTTTGTTTATGTACTTTCACAGGTAGATGCTAAATGCTACCAGCTACATCAAAGGTTGTTTTTCACCTGGGATAGAGTCAGATGACAAAAAGTGACGTCATCCTGCAAGCTATCCCAGCAGTAATATTTTGGATATTAATTTAAGAATTCTCTAAGAGAGACTGAGTTTTCTGTATTTTCTTTGACCTGACATCAGCTGAAAGACCCATACACCACATCTGCCTTGCTTGCTTTGTAAGCAAGTTAACTAGGATATAGTAATTCTCTAGAGATAGTCAGGAATATAGCAAACCTTAATTTAGATGTTTTTCTTTATCTGAGACTGTCCTGCAATATTGTTTTGAATATTTTCTGTGATTTTGAACTCTGATGTTACTGTGATTATATACAGAGTATTTTCTTGTTCGTTTATTTATTATTAAATATATTTAAACCTTTCATTGTGGCTGATATTTCTGGGACATATTTAAGTTCTGAGATTACTTGCATATTTATTTGGTGACACTGTAGGACACTCCTAATAGCCTTGCTCGTGGTCAAACTACCATTTGTATTGATAGTAATATTACACAATAAGATTGGACACCATTTGTTAAGGGTTGTAAAGTAGTTGATAAAGAGGTGGCTGGTGGCAGTAATTACTATCTTATAGTCTGGGCAGAAGGGGGCATAACTAGTAAACCTGCGCCAGCCCTTCCCTGGCGTGTGTGCGTGTATAAAACAATTCCCCAAGAGTGAGTGAGTGAGTGAGTGAGTGAGTGTGTGTGTGTGTGTGTGTGTGTGTGTGTGTGTGTGTGTGTGTGTGTGTGTGTGTGTGTGTGTGTGTGTGTGTGTGTGAGCTACTTGGGCAGGGACACCAAGTACTGGTTAGACAGAGAGTGTGCTAGAGGTCTTGGCTTGACTTATACCAAGTAATTTTATTTCACACTATTTTTCAAAGTTAGCTGGACTGAGATTAACCTCTTCTCTTCCAGTATCCTCTGTTACAATGTGTTCATTTTAACAGCAGGACCCACTGTTGGTACATTTTTTTTTAGCACAAGCATCTTTACAAATACGTTTTCTACCCAAGCACCTGTACAAATCAGTTTGATATACAAATGACATATGACTCTTTACAAAACTCCAGCTAGCTATGCTGGCATATGTTACACATCCACTACCCTACTTCTCCTACCTCACATCATCACAACACACACACACACACACACACACACACACACACACACACACGGCTCATAAGTTTAGGTAATCAGTCTACAGATTATTAAAAGCCTATCCAATACACCATATTCAAAAGTTCCTTCCAGAGTTTAACACAAGATAAACAGGTAGGGAATTTGAGGTTGTCCATACAGTTAGCTATGTTTACTGTGAAGATGGCAAGGACGATACTTTGCATGACTTGTAGCTGACACACACACACAGACACACACACACACACACACACACACACACATGCATACATGTAGGGATTGTTAGGTTTCTTCATAAGTCTTGACATAATCAGAGATGAAATACAATTAGTTTTCAGCACATTTCAAACATTTGAAACTTGGTGAAGGCCAACATTCACAGGTTCAGTATTTTAGCTTAAACAAGTCTGCTTAGAATTTAGTTAAAAGGACTGAATAACAAAGACGTCCAGTGTAACCACAATTTTGACAGCATTGTGGCAAAATTAATTCCCTTCTTCTATCCCTTGCTTTCCCTTTCATAGGTAAATCTTCTTGGGTGGACTATAAATTAAGAGAATGATAAAAAGAGCACATAGACACTGGGTCTGTTACAAAAGATGATAGATGAGTCTTCATCAGAAATACACAACACAAATGTCTCCTGAGGAAACTCAAACGTCTACTACAACAGCCAGAAAGAACATTTCAGGTCTGAAAACATTCTGAACTACTGATCAAGGATTCACGTGTAAAAGTACAGTATTAAAAGGAGATGCTTACAAAAAAATGTTACTGTGTGCTAAAAGGACATACACTTGCTGGAAATAGCAGTAAACTTCCCACTGATTACCTTAAGAACTTACTGGCAAAGTTAATCAATACTAGACAGACAGTCTAAGTCAATGGTCTCCACAAGGGGCATCAATAGGCCTTCTACAAGATCTCCTGGGCCTACAGCCAAGACTGAATATTACTGTCAAAGAAGGCAGGTCAACAAATGTAAATATTCAACTTTCCATTCTGGGCCAAGGTCTAAAATCATGCCATTTCCTCACCTGTTGTAATACAGCAAAGGATTTAAGGTAGCAGTGTTCCTCTCTGATAACCTGAAGTTTGAAAAGAGGAACCAGACAGGAATGCCCTATTTCCCCTTTGTCACTTGACCCATATTTAGAGCTGTAAAAAGATTTGTAAATTCAATGATATAAGTGAGATAGTAATCAAGAAAAGTTAGCTTTATTTACAGATGATATTAATTTTCTACTAGATAAATCCAGGAAATAACATTTCAGTGTAGTAGGAAATTTTGAGACAGTTTCAAGGCTTTCAAAATATATAACAAAAGTTACAGTGTAAAATGTGCACTCACATAGGACTTGATTCAGCAATATACATACGAGGACACAATAAGAAATTATTTAGATGTACCAATTAAAATGATTCTGTTATGGCAGTTAAAAATATGTGGGAAGAGACAAAACAAATGATGCTGCAAACATTAAGAAACTGAAAGTTCTTGATTATGGCTACAGATAGTAAGACACAAGCAGTGAAATTGTTTTTTTTTTATTTCATTTAGTCTCGTGTGCAGCTACGGCACATTTTTATCAACCAGAAGAAAACCTCTGGATGACAGATTTGAAAGAATTTATTGGAGAGGGGGACAGGGCAAAATATAGGCAGGTTAAGATAATTCCCTATCAGGAACTGGTAACAGAATAGAGACAAAGAAGACAGAAGTGTTAAATGAAAGACCAGCTCTGATAGAGATTTACAAAGTCTAGAACATAAGATAATGCTGAAAAGGGAAATTTACATGGGAGCATAAAAAATGCATGACAACTATATGACTTAATCAGAGGAGACTCAAAAAGATTTGGAAAAGAGAACTGAAATGCAATTTACAAAGGAACAATTGGAAGAAATCTGTAGGGTTCTCAAGTATGCTACAAAGTCCAGAAGGTTTAGGATTTTTGCATGGCAGCATTTGCGCAAGAATTTTACACCCCAAGCAGACAACAGGGGATTTTTCTCAAGCACACAGCAAATGTTAGACATAGAATGGAAAGAGACAGGTAAATGGCAGAATGTTTTTTTTTTTTTTTTGGGGGGGGGGGGGGGGCAAGGTGGCATATTTTAAAAACTCCCTACAGACAACTGTCAAATAAACATTGGGGAAGAAATGGTACTAATAATGGAAATTATTTTGTGCTGATATTTGGGATCTGAATTGCCATGGCATAGTAACTAAAATGGAAATCAAAATCTATACTAAATGCTACAGAAGTTTTGAATATTGTAAGGAAGACAAACAAATAAATGCACATGGGATCTTTAGAAAAGGGAATGAGCACATTTCACAGAATAAGTGGAATATGTGAACAATACATGCAAAATAGTGATCAGGAGAGCGTGAGGTTTAAAGGAAGACGTGAATTCACCAATTTATATACTGCTGGAGTGAATGACAACTGTTAAAAATATACACTGCACACTGATAATGATGGAAACCATTACTGCATTTAATTTTGTTTTCTATTCACGTATGCAAACGCAATGCAATTTAAACTATTAATTTAATAAAGCTATTTAAAAATGTAATTACTGTTGGTAAGACTGCATTGGAAGGCACTGGGCCCAATGTAAGGTAAGATAACTCCTGGGATACCAATGATTAGAACACAGAAAGTACAGTTGTGTACACTTACCATAAATGTAGATGTTCAAGTGTATTCACTGTTGCAGTCATCACACTTGGGTTATCTGCCTGCAGGTAGCCCTCAGTTGGCCCGAATATCAGAGACTTAGTATTTCTTTGTCGGATGCTGTCGCTTCAGGACTGATGTCAGGTCGTCAGGGGTATAAAAACAGTCAGCCGATGCCATTACATCAGTTTTTCTTGCCCCAAATGTCAGAAGTCCCCCAAATAGGGAGCTAGGTTATGGTGGAGAACACACCACCAGTAAAAAGTAAATACCAATACCAATAACAATACCCCAGAAGGGGTTAGTAAAAGCCATAGATAGGAGAGAGAGAGAGAGAGAGAGAGAGAAAACAGGGGGCTGGAGGGAGGGAAACCAGGACTGCAACAGTGAATACACTCGAACACTACATTTATGGTAAGTGTACACAACTGTACTATGTTCTTCGTGTTTTACTGCTGCAGGCATTCATCATACTTGGGTGGATTCCCAAAGCTGAAGAAAGGTGGAGGCAGTCAAGAAGAGTTAGGCCTGGCTAGTATGCCTTGCAGGACTGCTGTAGCAAATCCTGCCCTGGATTTGGGAAAGATAGGCAGGTGGTAATGCTTGGTGAAGGTGTGTACAGAACTCCAGGTAGCAGCCTCCAGGATATCCCTGGTAGGGACTCCCCTGAGAAATGCTGTAGAGGTATATGTTTCCCTATTGGAATGTGTTCTTACCCCCTGAGGGGTTGGTTTCCCATGGTGCTTGTAGCAGAAATGGATGCAGTGTGCTATCCATTTAGAAATGGTTTGTTTTGAAATGGCCTTGCTGTCTGCCCCTGCTGCAAAGCTGACTAGTAACTGGTCAGATTTTCTGAAGGGCTTAGTCCTATCAAGGTAGAATCTGAGCTGTCTGTGCACATCCAATGAGTGCAGGATCCTTTCCCCTTTACTTTGAGGATTAGGGAAGAAGGTTGGCAAATGGCTTGGTTGAGAGCCACACTGGACACCACTTTGGGCATAAAGGAAGGGTTAGTAATGAGGGAAACCCTGTCAGCATGGAAAATAATGAAGGGTTCCACAGCCACGAGTGCGTGTAGCTCAGACACTCTTCTAATTGAAGTGATGGCTAGAAGCAAGGCTGTTTTCCAGCAGAGGAATCTTAACTCTGCTGATGTAGCAGATTCAAAGGGGGGAAGCGTGAGCTTTTTCCAGTACAAAGTTAAGGTCCCAAACAGGGGTGGGTGCTCTCCTTGGTGGCCTTAAGTTGATTGCCCCTCTCAAGAACTGTTTGATAAGAGCGTGCGAGAAGAGAAGTGGCTCAGTGTTGTAATGAACAGAAATGGCTGAGGCATGTATTTTAATAGAGGAAAAGGACAGGCCTTTGTGGAGTAGATCTGCTAGGTAAGCCAGGATAAGAGGCAGAGAGGGCAGTGTTGTATCCTCTCCTTTAGACTGAATCCATGAGCAGAACCTTTTCCACTTATCAGCATAGGATTTTCTTGTACTGGGTCTTCTGGCTTCAAGAATGACGTCCAGCACCATTTGCTTAAGCGTGCTGGGGGAGAATTCAAGGAATAAGCCAGGCTGCAAGATTTAGGGTTTGCAGTTGTGGATGCAGAATCTGTTCCTCCTGCTGAGAGAGGAAGATTGGATTCTGGTATAGGTGCCGGGGTGGCACCGATGTCAGGCTGCGCAGGAGTGGGTACCAGTGCTGGTGTGGCCAGTCCAGGGCAATCAGAATTGTCCTTGGTCTGTCCTGCTTTATCTTGAGTAATACTCTTGAAAGGAGGGACAGAGGGGGAAAGGCATAGATTGATAGATTTACCCACTGAAAAGACAGGGCATCTACTTTCCAGGCCCTGCAGTGAGGATTCCTGATGCAGAATTTGCTGAGCTGGTGGTTGTAGGGGGGAGGCAAACAGATCCACCTCTGGGGGTCCCCCATTTCTGAATCAGAAGTTTGAAGGTGCTGTGCTCCAATTGCCACTTGTGTGGGTCTAGGAGATTTCTGCTCAAGTCGTCTGCCAGTAAGTTTTGTTTGCCTGGCAGGAACTGAGTTTGCTGATGGACTTGAATGTCTAAGGCCGTGTTCCACAGGGCCATGGCTAGCCTGCAGAGTGGGTAGGAATGGGTTCCTCCCTGCTTGTTGATGTACCACATAACTGTGGTGTTGTCTGTTTTTATTAGTAGTTGCCCTGGAAAGATTAGGGATCTGAAAGCTGTCAGGGCATTCTGTACCGCTAGCATCTCTTTTTGGTTGATGTGCAGATGAATTTGACTTGGGCTCCATTGGCCCTGAATATATTTTCTGTCTATGTGTGCTCCCCAGGCATAGTCTGATGTGTCTGTGGTTAGGGTCTGGGCGGCTTGGGGTTGAGTAAATGGCAGTCCCTTGTTGTGGTTGCATGCTTCTGCCCACCAGAGAACTCTGTCCTTAAGACAGGGTATGATAGGAATGACTGTTTCCAGGTCCTGAGAATGTTGGCACCAAAGACTTTTTAAGTACCACTGGAGTTTCCTCATATGTAGTCTTGCATATGGAATCAGCAGTATACATAAGGCCATGAACCCTAGAGCTTGCAGTATTTTGCTTGCAGATAGCTGAGTTCTGGTGGCCATTTGTTTGAAGTAGTCTGTCAGATAGACTTGTTTTTCTGAGGTGAGGAATGCCATCTGGGAAGTTGTGTCCAAGCTTGCTCCCTGGAATACAACCTTTTGACTGGGTACCAGTTTTGATTTATTTTCATTGATGGTGTACTCCAAGAAGGTGAAAAGGTTTTGCACAAATGTTAGGTACTGCAGCAGTAATTCCTGACTGTCTGCCTGAATCAGGCAAGTTGTCCAAGTACGGGTAAATTTGGATATTTCTCTGCCTGCAGTATGCAAAGACTGGTGCCAGGCATTTTGTGAATACTCTGCGTGCAATAGATAAGCCAAAGGGAAGTGTAGAGAACTGATAATGCATAGACCCTGCCCTGAAATGTAGATACTTCCTGCATGATTCCCTATATGCAGATAGGTGTCCTTTAAGTCTAGGGTGACTAACCAGGCATCCTTGGCTAGCATAGGAAGAAGCTGCTGAAGGGTAAGCATTCTGAATTTTGGTACCACTAGGAAGGTGTTGAGAATGGGAAGATCCAGGACTGGGCAGCAAGAGCCCTCTTTCCTGGGTACCAGGAAGAGTCTGGAATAGAATCCTTGACCCCTCTGTTCTACTGGAACTGGCAGAATAGCTCTGACAGTGAGTAAGGAAAGTACTTGGTTTTGAGCTTCTGCCCACTGGTTTGGAGGAAGGTCTGGAAACCCACTTGGGGTTGGCAGTGAATGGAACTAAAAATTGTACCTGGGATACATTGTTGAGGACCCACTGGTCCTGAGTGATGGACATCCAGTTTTTTGCATGAAGGGCAAGCTTTACTCCTGGGGGCACAAGCAATTGGACAGGGCTGGAGAGTGGAGTAAAGAAGTCATTGTGAGCTTCTTCCGTATGGAGGTGGCTTACCACTCCCTGCTTTAGGGGTGGGGGCACTCCATTGCTTAGATCTCTGCATACCCTGAGACTGTAGTCTGGGTGATTTGTTTCCCCTGGGTCTGGTCTGAGAAGGCCTGGAGGGGGCTGGAAAGGACCAGTGTTTGGAAGGCCAATGCCTACTGAATCTAGGGGGTTGCACTTGTAAGAATTCTTTAACAGTCTGCATAGACTTAGCTTTTTCTTTCATCTTTTTAAGAACCTCTTCTGCTTTGGTGCCAAAAAAACAGTCCTTATTCAAAGGAGCATATAGTAACTTTGATTTGGCATGGTCTGGCAAGGTCTGCTCCATCAGCCAAGCATGTCTTCTCAGTACAGAGCCAGTGACAGCTGCCCGGCAAGATGCTTCTAGGGCATCAAAGCCACACTGCAAAGTATGCTTGCTGACTTGGCTTGCAAAGTGCATAAGCTCCTGCAATTCTTTATTTTCTGCACAGTCTGAAAATCTTGCCACTTTCTGTTTAACAAGTTCCATAACATGTTGCTGGTACTTCAGCATGTGAAACCGACAATTAAATGCCCTAATAGCAAGAGTTGCAGAGGTATATACCTTCTTACCCCATCTGTCTAAAGGTCTGGAATCCCTGTCCGAAGGGGTGGGATTCTTGGCTGTAGTAGCCTTGATACCTTTAGGCCCCTGGGAAATTATCTCTGTGTCAGCAGTAGGATTCTTGAAAAGAAATTTGTGAGTGTCAGGTACTTTGTAGTACCTGTCTCGTTTCCTAGGGGCAGGAGGTAAACTGTCAGGAGTAAGACTGGATTCCATAAAAACATCATCCACAACATCCAGGACAGGGGGTATTGCTAAGGGCCTGTGTTGAGTCAACTCTAGAAATTCTCTGAGTCTCTTTCTGGACTGAGGATAGTCTTGGCATTCCCAGTGGAAATGCTCTTGTAAGGTATGCACGGTTTCACCAAAAGAAAAATCCTCAGGAAGGGAGGCAGAGGGAATGGATTACTCTGCATCTGAATCCTCATAAGCAGATAAGGGCATGTCTTCATACTCAGAAATTTCAGAGTCATCGGACTCCTGGTCTGTAGAAGCTGAAGGGGACTGGACTCTGTCTCTTAGCAGGGAAAGGCTGACTTCCCCTAATCACCATAATAAGGTCTTCAGCCATTCTAAGCATTTGTTTTTGTGGCATGGGAGCAGGTGCATGCGCTTTGGTCGTCGGTTTTCTTGGCGTAGTGCATACTCTGGGCCTATAAAACTCCTGCTCGGCGGCTCCGGACCTATCCAAGGTACTGACATCCGCAGGTTCCATAGTCGAAGAAGAGTCTCGCAGCACACCAGACTCCGAATGGATCTCAGTAGAGGCCTGCGATTCCAATGAAGCGGGCATCAGGGGCTGCGAAAGTGCCTCACTGAGTACCAGCAGACTAGCGACTAGCTTAACAGAAGCATCGTCAACAGTTTTGGACCTATGCGGTCTGTCTCTATCTTTATCTTTATGTTTTTTCGGAATATCGGTAGTCAGATGGCTTACCAAAGCCATTTCAGAATACAGAGATCAAGAGCGAAATAATTTAGTGACAAAGGCAGCCCGATGACGAATGGTTCGGGTGTTAAATAAGGCACAAAACTTACAGCGAGGGATGCCGTGGTCTGGACCTAAACAGGTGATGCAGTAAGAATGAAAATCTCTGTGAGGTATTTGCTTTCCACAGGCAAAACAATTGTTAACTTTTTCTGACATTGGCTAGAGCAAGAAAAAAGGATCCCAACGGGGTACTTAGCTTTAGAAGACTTCAGGATTATTCAATTCGTAAATGAAAATTCAGGTAGCGGATGACCGGCACTTGCGAACTGCTTCTGCTTCGGGCTCCTTGGCAAGAAAGACTGGTGTAATGGCGTCGGCTGCCTGTTTTTATACCCCTGACGACCTGACGTCAGTCCTGAAGCAACAGCATCTGATGCAGAAATACTAAGTCTCTGGTATTCGGGCCGACTGAGGGCCACCTGCAGGCAGATAAGTGTGATGACTGCAACAATGAAACATGAAGAACATCTGCAGATGTATAATGTTGAACTCATTTGGGTGTGGGTGGGACATGGCAATTATTCAAGGCATCAGTGCTCACTTACCATACACCTTTAAACCAACTGCCCTTAGCATATTAATGTGTGTCAATGGTAAGACTCAAACTCCATACCATGTTGTTCCATGTCCCTCAAATACTGATAGCTGTGGTGCAACAGCTAATGTCCTTAGGCCCTGTCAGTCATAGCTGCTGAAATGATGATTCATATGGTGGCCTTTACTTACAATCTCTGCAAACCCTACCACCCTAAACAACACAGACAATTTGATTCACATGATACAAAGTAATCATTCATAACAAAATGAAAAAAAAAACAAAACAATGCAATACGGAAAAATTTACCAGCCAGACGTATTCTCATCATTTTCAAAACTGGATACAACTTCTAGATAAAAAAATTACCTGACTGTGATATTTAACTAGCAGCAAAATCTCAAATATTATCTCAATGTGCATCTCTTTCCCAATTCCACTCCAGCATCATAATCTTATTAGTTAAATGTCTGGCTTTTTTTTTTTTAGATTCCAGCAGATTTGTTAACTCAATAACAACTCTTTACAGCATAACTCAAAATATGACTTTCTTAACCACTTCACAACAGTTTGCCTTATTAAAGCTATTTATACAAAAAAACTTCAATTTTCAACTTGGTTACTGAAAAATATGATGATCTCCTTGCCTGAGATACCAGTCACACAGGCTCCATTAGCAGCCAAGGCACTGAAGAGACAACAGGAAGGGGCAGACAAATAACTGTCTCACCTTTTCTAGAGGGAAGGAATGAGGGGGTTTACTCGGACAGTCTAAATGCCAACGTTCTCAGTGAAAGGCTACCAAGCCAGGTTAAACTGGAGCATATGTAAGGGGCAAATGTGCAGAAACAAATACTAACAAGATTGGGTGCTAAGTAGCCTTTGATAGTGGTTGGGGGGGGGCTGGTAAGAGCAGGTCTTTCGGAACACAGAACATCTACAAATTTCTTAATCAAGATGGAAAGCAAAACACCAAGGACAATGAACACTTGTAGCTACTGCAATAAGTGTGAATCAAAAAAGAGAGAATGAAAGAAAAAAAAATGAACAATATCCAGAGAATGGAGATATCCATCTTATTTCACTTTCCATTCCATGGTAACACTCCATTCCTATCCAGGATGTAACATCAAAACTTAAAAAAAAAACAGCTTTTATTGTAAAGAAAAAACTACTGTAACGCTTGACCAGAAAAGTCAATGACAGTGTAGTAATACATTCCATAAATTGTTTTGCTGTTGGTACACAGACAGAAAGCAATAACAAGCTAAAAAGAATCACACTGTTTCATCATTATATAAGCATTCTGTTGTGACACTCTCTAATGACTTTATCAAAAGAAAATAAATACCAAATCATTCTATTAGTACTTACGTTTTACATAAAGATCTTGGCAATTCACACCGCTAAGCTCTAATTTTCTCATATTATCGCACACTCCATACTCTGAAAAAAATAACATTTGGCTCATTAGAAGTTAAATTACTTCATGCTGCAGGAAGTAATATATCATTACCATTAAAATATCAAAAACTAACAAAAATGCACATAAACAAAGGGATTAAATGCTTCAACTACTTTTTCCCTTTCTTCAGCCTTTTGCTTACCAACTATTAATATATTAATTTACTTATTTAGCATTTGTTATTCATTAACTGATGGCTAAACAGATCTAAACCAGACTTTTTTCAGCCACACCCTCCCTGGTGGTGACAACAGACAGCATTATACAGTGAAGAAGTATACCAAATGCAAAAAGAAAAATAAAATCAAATAATTCTGCACAATATGTACAGTTAAGCAGTCAAAATGGGACTTAAGTACACGTTAATTGCAAGAAGCATGGCAACTTCTGAGTTAGCAAAATGAGACAGATTACTAGTAAGTAGATTCAGATGTAAACAGAAAGTACAGTTGTGTACACTTACCATAAATGTAGATGTTCAAGTGTATTCACTGTTGCAGTCATTACATTTGGGTTATCTGCTTGCAGTAGTCCTCAGTCAGCCTGATTAACAAAGTCTTGGGTCCAGCGTCGGTTGCTGCTCCTTCTTCCATGACGTCAGGTCGTCAGGGGTATAAAACATGTAGCCGATGCCATTACATCAGTTTTTCTTGCCTCAGATGTCAGGTGCCCCCCTAATGGAAAGCAATTAAATCTATAATACAAGGATATACCTCCAACAAAAAAGCAAATACACCAAAAAGCTTTCTGAGCATAATAAGTGAGAGTACAGGTATAGCCAAAAGAAGAAAGGTGGCTGGAGGGAGGGTAACCAGGACTGCAACTGTGAATACACTCTAACATCTACATTTATGGTAAGTATACACAACTGTACTATGTTCTTCATGTTTCACTGTTGCAGTCATTACATTTGGGTAGATTCCCAAAGCTAAGGTCGGGAGGAGGAATTTAAATATAATTAGGGCCAGCTATAAAGCCCTGCAAGACTGCAGTGGCTAAGCCAGCTCTGGATTTAGAGAAAATTGGCAAATAATGCTTGGTGAAAGTATGTACAAAACTCCAGGTAGCAGCTTCTACGATGCCCCTTGTAGGGATGCCCCTGAGAAAAGCTGTAGAGGTAGATGCAGCCCTGGTTGAATGGGGTCTGATGCCCTGTGGGATATGTTTCCATGGTGCTTATAGCAGAAATGAATGCAGTGGCCTATCCATTTTGAAATGGTTTGCTTTGAAATAGCTTTCCCCTCTGTCCCTGCAGCAAATGCCACCAGCAGTTGTTCAGATTTCCTTTGAGGTTTAGTTCTGTCCAAGTAGAATCTAAGTTGTCTGTGCACATCTAAGGAATGCAGTATCCGTTCCCCTTTGTTCTGTGGGTTAGGAAAGAAGGTAGGCAAATGAATGAACTGATTAAGAGCCACACTAGAAACCACCTTGGGCATGAAGGAGAGATTGGTTCTGAGGGACACCCTGTCCGCATAAAAGATGATGAAAGGCTCCACTGCCATAAGGGCCTATAATTCAGATACCCTTCTTGCAGAAGTGATCGTCAAAAGGAAAGCTGTTTTCCAGGAAAGGAATTTTAAATCTGCAGTAGCAGCTGGCTCGAAAGGAGGAAGAGTGAGTTTCTCGAAGATAAAGTTAAGGTCCCAGGCTGGAGTTGGAGCTCTCCTGGGTGGCCTTAAATTTTTGGCCCCTCCGAGGAACTGCTTAAGCAGTGGGTGAGAGAAAAGGGGAAGCTCTGTGCTATAATAAGCTGAAATGGCTGGGGCATGAATTTTGATGAAGGAAAAGGACAAGCCCTTATGAAGCATCTCAGTCAAATACTGTAGAATCTGAGGTAAATTGGGCACTGCTGCACTCATCCCTTGAGACTGGTTCCAGGTACAAAATCTTTTCCATTTTGCAGCATAAGATTTTCTAGTGCTATGCCTACTAGCCTCTAAAATTATATCCATCACTGATTTACTGATGGGTGGTAAAGGACAGATTAGGTAATTAGCCAGGCTGCTAGGTTCAGGGTTTGCAAATGAGGGTGCAGAATCTGGTTCTCCTGCTGAGACAACAGGGAAGGAGTCTAAGGCAGGTGCCATGGGGCCAAGCGTGACACACTGCGCAGAAGGGGGTACAAGTGTTGTTGTGGCCAATCTGGTGCAATTAAAATTGTCCTTGGCTTGTCCTGTTTGATCTTTAGTAGTACCTTGGAGAGCAGAGGCAGAGGAGGAAAGGCATAAACTGATAGGTTTTTCCAGATGAAGGATAGAGCATCCACTTTCCAAGCTAGTTTGTGGGGAATCCTTGTGCAAAATGTGTCCACTTGATGGTTCCAGGGGGAGGCAAACAGGTCTATATCTGGGCTCCCCCATTTGCTTGTCAACATGTTGAAAATCCTTGGTTCCAGTTTCCACTCATGTGGGTCGATGAGGTTTCTGCTTAGTCCATCTGCCAGTGTATTTAGTTTTCCTGGCAGGAATTGAGCTTGTAAATTCACTTGATAGCTCAAGGCTGTGTTCCACAATGCCATGGCTAGTCTGCAGAGGGGGTAAGAATGTGTAACCCCCCTGCTTGTTTATGTACCACATGACCGTGGTGTTGTCCGTCTTTACCATTAGTTGTCCTGGAAGAATGTGGTCCTTGAAGGCCGTCAGAGCATTCTGTACAGCTAACATTTCTGTTTGATTTATGTGTAGGTGCATTTGACTTGGGTTCCATTTGCCCTGAATGCACTTCCCTGCCAGGTGAGACCCCCATGCATAGTCTGATGCATCTGTTGTTAAGGTTTGCGCGGCAGGGGGTAGTGTGAATGGTAGTCCCCTGTTTTGGTGGCAGGCCTCTGCCCACTAAAGGAACTATAGGCGTAGGCAAGGTATGATAGGAATAATTGCTTCTAGATCCTGTGAATGTTGACACCATAGGCTTTTGAGATACCATTGCAGTTTCCTCATATGCAGCCTTGCATATGGTATTAGAAGAATGCAGGAGGCCATAAACCCCAAGGCTTGCAGTATTTGCCTTGCAGATAACTGGGTTTTTGTGGCCACTTGTTTGAAGTAGGTTGTCAAATAAATCAGTTTCTCTGGCGTGAGGAAAGCCATCTGGGAAGTTGCATTCAAGCTTGCTCCCAGGAATATAATTTGCTGACAGGGTACCAGGTGTGATTTCTTTACATTTATGGTGTGCCCCAGACAAGTCAGTACCCTTTGAACAAAGGCCAGATGATTCAAAAGTATGTCCTGGCTTTCTGCCTGAATTAGACAACCATCCAGGTATGGGTATATTTGAATATTTCTTAGCCTGCAAAATGCAATGACTAGAGCTAGGCACTTTGTGAATACCCCGGGCGCAGTAGATAAGCTAAAGGGCAGTGCAGAGAACTGACAGTGCATGTAGACTGTATTGAAGCAAAGGTATTTTCTGCAAGACTCCCTGATAGGGATGTGCAGGTATGCTTCTTTTAAGTCTAGTGTTGCCCACCATGCATCTTTGCCTAGCATAGGAAGCAGCTGGTGAAGAGTCAGCATCTTGAATTTTGGAATCACCAGAAAAGCATTTAGAGTGGAAAGGTCAAGGATAGGATGCCATGTATTGCCTTTTCTGGGTACCAGGAAAAGTCTCTAATAGAAACCTTGTCCCTTTTCCTCTTCTGGTACCAACTGAATAGCCCCCATGCTTAAGAGAGAGTACTTGACTTTGGGCCACTGTCCACTGATTTGGGGGTAGATCTGGCCACCCGCTTGGTGTTGGTAAGGTGTGGAAGTGAAATCTGTAGCCTTGGGACACTATATTTAAAACCCATTTGCCCTGGGTAATGAATTCCTAGTTTTTGGCCTGCAGACCAATCTTTCCGCCTAAAGGAGCATTCAGTTGGGAAGTACTTGGAAGTTTTAAAAGCAAGTCATTGAGACAGTTTTCCATGGGGGGGGGGGGGTTTACTACTCCCTGATTTGGGTGCGGAAACCCCCCACTGCTTAGTCTTAAAGGCCTGAGCATGCGGCCTGGGTATCAGTTATTTAGGCATGGTTCGGGATTTAGGCCTAAATGAAGAAGGAGGCGTTGGTTTAATATGCAAGTCCATAGGCCTGAATACACTCTCAGAAGCCGGTGCCTGCACAGCGGCTTCGGACCAATCCAAGGTAGAGACATCCACAGGTTCCATAGCTGAAGTATCTCACGGCATACCAGACTCCGAATGGGTCTCAGTAGAGGCCTGCGAATCAGAAGTAGCGGGTATCAGGGGTATCGGGGTACTTAGCTTTAGTTGAAGACTTCGGGTCTAAAACTCGAAAACAAAAATTTCAGGAGTCGGCCGACCGGCACTTGCAAAATGCTTCTGCTTCAGGCCCCGCACAGCAAGAAAGACTGATGTAATGGTGTTGGCTGCATGTTTTATACCCCTGACGATCTGACATCATGGAAGAAGGGACAGCAACCGACGCAGGACCCAAGACTTTGTTAATCAGGCAGAATGAGGGCTACTGCAAGCAAATAACCCAAATGTAATGACTGCAACAGTGAAATACGAAGAACATCGGGAAGAACTTCTACTTAAGTAATGCAAGGAATCAGCTAATAATAATAAAATTAAAGTTATGTACTCACAATAACTAGGCATCTGTGTTGTCCATTTTCATTCTTCTTCAATATATGGGTTACAGACTGGATCCTTGGATCCCAATTGGCCGCATTCTACCGACTTCAGATTCAACTATCAAGCTCTTCCTTCTACCCATAACCACTAGTCCATGCCCAATACCTCATATCAAGTTTGCTGTCACACAGATTTCAGTGTATAATAGAAGAGGAGAATAGAAAAATTAGAGTAGGGCTCAAACCCAAAACTAACAGGCTCCAAAAAATCCATCAGGTCACTCCAGAAGATGACAGGAGAGGGGAGGGAGGGAGAATGAAAATGTGCAACACAGATGCCTAGTTATGGTGGGTACATAACTTTAATATCTGATGTTGTGCTTTTCATTCTTCAAAAAAGTTGGCAGGTAATCCAAAAGAAGCCAAGGATATCCCAAAGTAAATAATGTCCTGAACGTAGGTTTATTTTTAAAAAAGCATACATTTTCGCTACTGTGAAACAGTAACTTCTTCAGAGGAACTGACAAACAGTAAGCGCCAAATATTTAAACCTTCCATGGCGCAAGTACGTACCCACTACGTCACATAGATTCACAAACAGACCTCCCATACAGTGACGTGTGACATGTACAAAAGAAATAAAAGTCATTCAAAAGTAAACTCTCAATAATTGTAATGTGCAACGTTTAGAAGACAGTTAAAAACCATTTAAAACTAGCAATCTTTATGCATAATCAATAATCTATATAATTTAGTATGCAAGGGTTTATAACTCCAGTAAAACATAAGTTGCATACGATGCAAAAAACCAGTGCAAAAAAGCGTAAAAAATCCATAAAAGACAGCCAGTAATGCGCTATTTAAACAAAATTAAAATTATATAGCTACTATTATTATTTTCAACAATAGCGCGTCTTTAGAAGTTACAACAAGTGTAATCTAAACACTATACTTATACCAACAATTGTTAAATGTATAAAAACCATTGTCCTCTCTATACGAGAGTGCATTCTCATTAAATATGTTATACATTGTATAAGTATGAGGTATACATGTGTAAGACCTAATTGATACGCAAGTATATCAAAAGTAAATTACATACAAAATATATTAAAATGTATGTATTTACTGTATTTGTTATACACGTTAAAATTGTAATTTAAAATCATGTGTATTGTTTTATTTTACCTCAAGGTACTTCTTAATTTCAGTATACAGGTTATATTGCAATTTTCGTTTAAACCTGGTACACTGAACGCGTCTAATATCAGTTGCCATTCTAACTCCCATGCTTCCAGTAATAAAGAGAATGGGCCTCCTCTAATGGTAAAAGGGACATGGTCAATAGCTAAAAAATGGAAGCCGTGGCCCGGATTACTACTAATATGTTTTGCTAAAGCATTGTCACTTTTATTTTTCCTTATGGCATAAATATGTTCGTACAGCCTTTCACGTAGTTTTCGATCCGTTTTCCCTACGTAGAAGGCTGGACAACAGTCACATGTAGCTGTCACAATATGGTCCTGCAGAAACAGCTGCAGCAGGGACAGAATGGTGAAGGCCCACACAGCCCACCACCATTGCCAAGAGCACCACAGGCACAGAGGCACTCAGACTATGAACACCCTGAGCCAGCCCCAGTAGGCAGACGGAGGTGTGCCCAGTATGCCCATGCCTTGGCAAAGGGGGAACGTATAGCACACACATTGACAGTGTAGGCACCTAGGGACTGACTTTTCTCCAGCTGCACACACAGTAAAAATGGAAGGCACACACACAAGACTACCTGTAAATTGTCATGTATAGGCAGTCTACTGTGTGCATCCAACATAGGCAGCCCTCAACTATTGCACACACAACAGCCATTAGCACAAGGTAAGTCAACACCTAAACAGTAAATTAAGCTATCAGCATATGCAGATACTGTATGTATAGATTCATAGGTAGGTACTTGGCCAACTGCCAGAGGCCATTCATAAGGCCAGCCAAAATGTGTCAGCTTTTGCCACCCCATTGATTCATTAACCATCCCTCTGTGCAGCAGAGTCAATAGCGGGATCCCTGGGGTGCATATACTGTTCCCCATCCACCCTTCAAGGTTTCTCTTGCAGAGTATTAGTGTGGGGCTCTGTATAATGTAGTTAGGGATGTTGTTCAAATGTATGGGGAGTGTCTGTGACAGGAATCTATCCCTCCAGCATTTTCCGGATATTGTTGTGGCAAAGTCAGCTCACTACAGTGTGTGGCTCACTGTGACATGGATTCCCATAGGTGGAGCATATCCATCAAGCCTGAGTTTGACATGGCTGTGTTGGCCAGCGGAGATCATCTCTGGGTAAACAAGATGCCACTGAGTAAAGCAGGAGTTTATTCAGTCCGGCTGCATAGGCCATATGTTGGAGGCCAGTATTCCCCTTGGTGAGGTACATTAGTGGACCCCACAGCTGTTGGACGTGTCCTCTGAGGAACATCCCACATGGGTTATTATACCCTATGATCGGACTGATGAGTGATGAGTAAAGGGGCACTATAACCCCAGTATGTCTAGATGGGAATCCTTTAGTAATCAAATGGCCTACATAGAAGGTTGTCCTAACTACTGTGGAGATATGACTATCAAAAGGGGATCACTATCTACCTTAGTCCCCAGATACCCCATTACCTCATCTGTATTAAAGTGGCTGCCGCTCATGTGTTAATATGTGGGTACCAATTCCACAATGGAATGACCATGCAGTTAGTGGCACTTGGCTGGAGGCCATGTCGTTGGCACCCTGTGACGTTCTCTGTGAGGCCCCTTGAGGGATGTCCATGTCAGCTGGACTATCAATCATGGCTCCCAGTTTGCAGTCATTGCCAAACATGGTCTGCCATAGTCCACCTGTATTTGCCTGTACATCTGAGATGTATATGCCAAACAGTAGGGCTCCCAGGACTGAGTCCTGTGGGACACCAGTCGTGACTGTTCAAGAGATGGACCTGGAGACTGCTAGTTGTACCATGTGGGTTCTGTGTGTAAGCCCGTTGGCAACCCAACCTGTGATGTATGGGTGAATGTACAAGCTGGTGTGCTTATCAATAATACCCGAGTGGGGAATGGTGTCAAAAGCCTTGGTGAGGTCCAGGTAATATATGTGAATCACCTCCCCTGTCATCTAACGTCTTGGTGACTGTATGTAAGACGTCAAACAAGTTCAGTAGGCATGAACTAAAATCAACCAAGCTGATCTGGGTTGGGTCACGTGTTCGAAGGTTACCAATGTCATTGTTAATGAGTGCCATGAGGATGCGAACCATACCATTGCAGACCAGGCTAGTCCGGCTTATGGGGTGGTAGTTACCATGGTTAGTTGTGATTTCACCTTGATGGAGTGGAACAACTGTTGCCACGCGCCACTGTATGGGCATGTAGTCTGTGAAGAGGCTGAGGTAGGAATGTTTAATTAGGTGGAGGGCAGGTTGTTTTGTACAGTTTGCAAGATGCAGTCTGGGTCAACATCTGCCTCCATTGATGCTGTGTTCTGCTGTTAGAGAGGGCCATTTCCACCTGTGTGTCTCTGATGGTTTGAATACTGCACCTTTCGGGTAGTGTTGTGGGCTCTTTAGGGTGTGAAGTATGCACTGAATGTATCTGCCATGATGTTGGCGATATCAGTAAGGTCAGCATATTTTGTGCTGTATTTCACCGGCCCAGTGCAAATCTGTGTGTCACCAACGTAGATCCTTGACATAGCCAAAGAAGGCTTTGTGGTTATCTTTCAAATCCTTGCATATTCTCCTGCTGTTAGCCTTGGATGATGTCATGAGGGTCCTACATATCATACTAATAGTGGTCATGGATGTCTGCCCTTCGTGGGATTTGCTGTATGTCTGGAACACTGTCCTACTTCTGTAGTATAGCCTGTTTATTGCGGAGGTCCACCAGACCGCTGCCCTTGTCTAGGAGGAGTGAGTCTTGGTTTACCAGTGATGGCACGATCCATACATCCATGTAGGTGCTTATAGACTGCATTTGGAAATTTGTCTGTATCTTGAGCAGTGTTTCCCCTTAGCATGGGGGCTGTGAAACCCCCCCACCCCTGTCACTAGTAGTGTAAATTTAGCTGTAGGAAAGGTATACACTGTGGTATCCATGGGTGGGGGAGATGCTAGAGTGTGGAAACAGTGAATAGTTCAGGGTCAGACCTAACCAGTGACCAGTTAACCTCCGCTGTGGTGCACCTCTTGCCCACGTTGGTGATGACCACATCTAGTAGTTTCCACCCCACATTAGGGAGGTTACCACCTGATACAGGGCATATGAGGTGATACATTCCAGAAAGCGCTGGTCCTGGAAGTGAGTACATTTCCAAGTTAATGGTATGGTAGTTGACATCAACCAATGCCAGGGTGTGCGTTAGGACTGTCGTGTTCTCCACTGTCTCCAGGTAGGTGGAGTGGAGGTCCTGAGTCATGGAGGGTGATCCGTAGCAGGCCACATTCCATACTGCAGTTGTGGCTGATGTTAGCTGCACATGGATGATCACATAGGTATCATGCTGCCTCACTAACCTGGAGGTGTAGGTATCACTGATGACTATGGATACAGCCCCTCCATGTCTGTCAGTCTATGTTCTGTGGCTGAAATGTGTGGTATGGGTTGTAGTCTGGTAGTGCTGGTGTGCTCTCAGGAGCCTTAAGACAGATTTCAGTTAATGCACAGATGTTGAAGTTGTCCATCCTGAGGAGTGCTGTGAGTGCATGCATGTTGTGATCACAACCCCTGGTGTTGAGTAGCATAATCCTCATTGAATCTGCTGTTGTGCTGTTTACAGAGCTGGTATTCACGTTCGAGACTCTCCTAAATAAGGCACCATGGGGGCGCCAATAGCCTTGGCCAGTATTCCAAAGCGTAAGGATGACACATAGGCCAGTATGGTACCATTGCATGCATGTTCCCCATCTGTGCTTGTTTTTCATCTCCCCTGTAGGTAACCTACTGGCAAGCAATAGAAAGCCTTAAACTTATACAAGTGTTCTAGCTTCCAAGATAGGCATTTGGAGTGACCAAGTATCAGTGTTCTGTATGTTCTTGCTGCACTCAACTGTTTCCTGACTACATGGTGAGTTCACACTGTATATTTTGATCTGAAGGTCGGTTTATTCACATAATAAGGCTGTGATGGCCTGCACATTAGAGGTTCACAGACAGTCTACTACCTATCTGCCCAAGGGCAATTAGAAGCATAGCAACAGTGTGCTGGCCTTCCTCGCACCATTGATGGAAGTAACTGAACCTCTGTCAAGCATAGCCAATGAAGCAATTCCAGGCAAAGTTGCTGGAAGCTGTTGGAAGACTGGGGTTGTGGAGGGTGATAGGGGCACTTAGTAATCTAAAGAGGGCATGTTAATGTGGCAATTCAACACCATTCAATTCCACCAACAGGTCTTATAGCTATCAAACTGAAAAGGGTCCCTCACCCCCTGGCTGTATGGTTCTGGGACACAGGATCCCAGGGGTGTATAGTCTGTTACCTATTCACACAACAAGGTTTCCCTTGAAGTGTGTCAGTGAGGGACTATGCCTAATGTAGTTAGGAATGTCATGCATTGTCTCACAGTACATTTGTTATATGTTGTTATTTCAAGAGTATGTGCAGCTCAGTGAGTTTGGGGGCTCCCTCCCTTTGCTTAGCCTAGCTTACACATAGAAATCATCTAAATAGGAAATAGGCATAGGCAACGTTAATGTCAACAGTGTAATGGTTACAGCATCTGCATAGTATCTATGCATGCGAGGTTACAATCCCGATAAAGGCAGGGATGTTTATCATGTGCAAAAGTATACTTTAACCACAGCTTGCATATATAGGTAGTAATCATCTGTATAATAAACATTCAAATCACCCATACAAACCCATGTGTGCAGGAGAGTACAGTCAACAGCGAATGTAATGCTATGTCAGCACACAGTGAGATGTTACGTCACTGATATGTATATATCCAGAGTAGTTAGCGGATGTGGCCATGTTTGCACACACAAGTTATACGTTACAAAGTTTGTTTAACTGTGTTTTACTGCTGCTATAATGTCACACAAACACTGCTTACAACTGCTTAAATGAGGCTTATTCTGCAGTAAAAAACATTCGTAAAGCATTGCAGGTGTCGAACCCTGGACCATGCACACTATAGTCATGGGAAGTACCACTAAGCCATCCGATGTGTACACATGTTTCATGGTCTTGAGACTACACCTTATACCATATGCATTTCACTGTAATGATCACAAATGGGACAGTGACTTTGTGTACATATGTACAATACATTGTAATGTACTGTAGTTTGTGAACCAATACATTCCAGTCTACAGATGTATTACTGTTACAAACTAATAGTATACACATATATATACATATATATATATATATATATATATATATGTATGTGTATATATATATATATATATATATATATATATATATATGTATGTATATATATATATATATATATATATATGTCAGTGATGTTTGCACACACACACACACATATATATATATATATATATATATATATATATATATATATATTATACAGTTACATCAATAGCCATATATATAAACATCTATGAACACACTTTGTGACACAGAAGCACTCCAAAGGAATTGGAGTGTAGACAAAACACATGCAGCTCTGGTACTATAACAATTAATATTAACCTAATTCACCATAGAAGGGGTGGTTGTTGTGTATGTGAAGATTGGGGTGGGGGAGGAATGATGGGTAATGCAATCATGCATCAAGGAGGGCCTGGGTCGGATGTCCAA
Organism: Protopterus annectens; assembly: GCF_019279795.1. Classification (NCBI taxonomy): domain Eukaryota; kingdom Metazoa; phylum Chordata; order Ceratodontiformes; family Protopteridae; genus Protopterus; species Protopterus annectens. The sequence goes on along the minus strand of NC_056742.1, from coordinate 116,639,027 downwards.
TAAGTGAATTGGAGGGG